>NC_041403.2:140404283-140704283 GCF_900747795.2 Erpetoichthys calabaricus
GGGCTCTGCATCGGTCTGTCGTGGTGAAAAAGGAGCTGAGCCATAAGGCAAAGCTCTCAATTTACCGGTCGATCTATGTTCCTACCCTCACCTATGGTCATGAGCTATGGGTAGTGACCGAAAGAACGAGATCGTGAATACAAGCGGCCGAAATGAGTTTTCTCCGCAGGGTGTCTGGGCTCTCCCTTAAAGATAGGGTGAGAAGCTCAGTCATCCGGGAGGGGCTCAGAGTAGAGCCGCTGCTCCTCCGCATCGAGAGGAGTCAGATGAGGTGGTTCGGGCATCTGATCAGGATGCCTCCTGGACGCCTCCCTGGTGAGGTGTTCCGGGCACGTCCAACCGGGAGGAGGCCCCGGGGAAGACCCAGGACACGCTGGAGGGACTATGTCTCCCGGCTGGCCTGGGAACGCCTCGGGATTCTCCCAGAAGAGCTAGAAGAAGTGGCCGGGGAGAGGGAAGTCTGGGCATCTCTGCTCAAGCTGCTGCCCCCGCGACCCGACCTCGGATAAGCGGAAGAGGATGGATGGATTGATGGATGGATGGATATATTATGGGTACCATCTCAGCTGTCCACCACTGAGCTCCATAAAGTCTACTTATACCATGCACCCCCACAAGGCCAGCAATGTTTAATCAGGTGTTGATAGCCTTTAGACAACACAGTGGGAGTTCTTTTGCACTGAAGAATGCCCCAACAGAACATCAGGCTGAGCAATCAACATGTCTTGGGCCACTTCCACACAATAACATTTTCATTTATAAATGCAGACATTAGTCTCGTTTCTTCCTTTCACCCACACTACCCTGGCTGGCATTTTTAACTTTAAAAAATTGAGACTTTTGAAAACACTCTCCACAGCTGTGTATTTCTCACAACACAGGCTCACTTTTGCAGTCTGGATGGGGAAAAAATGGAGAGCTTTGAAAACGCTGACTCTAATCACACTCTAATTTATTTGTGCATATTATGTAGCCTTTCCCTGATTGAATCCTGCAAATTATATGTCTCACTCACTGACTGGTAAGCTTATTCCAATGTAGCAGTCATAGAGGAGTTGCTTTCCATGGCATTTGTATTGGTTTCCTGTACGCACCAAAACCATATTTTGTATAGTTTGAATGCAGCAAACATGTTCAAGAAATAAATAATTTATTGGACACTACAGTTTTCCAATAAATCTCTGGACGTCGACATTACCAGCCCTTCAAGAATTTTTCCACTGATGTAACATACCCAGTGTACAGTAGGTCAATGTCTACGTCATATGTGTTTTTGGTTGTTGGACGCAGATACTTTCATAAATAATGTGAAAATGCTAATGTGGACAGAGATAATTTTTGCTTAAAAATACTTTTTAAATGAAATTGTAGCAGTGTGGATGTAGCTAATGAGGCTGGACCGCTCCAGTGTGACATTTCAGGTCACCATTGTATCTTAAGCATGGTTGTAATGTTTTTCATAAACTAAAAACAAAAGAATATGACTTAACTGCATTGGACATTTAGCCTTAAGAATTCAGGTTCCTATCTTCAACTTCTGCATCTGGTCACTGTCTGAATGGAACTGACCAAATCCTTCCCAGTGTCTGCTTGGCATTTTGTCTGGACATTCTGATTTTCTCTACTTTGGCCTTGCTGCCTTCTAATTCAAGGTACAGACTGTATTCCCTACTTTTGTTTCCAAGCAAACATGACGATTCTCTAGTTTGTTTTCACAACAAAATTTCACATTATGTGGTACTTTCTGCTCTTCTGGGAACATCCTCTCACAGCTGCCTCGTATTACATTACCATAGTCCCTCGTTCCTAAATACAACCTTCATTTTTTTATTCTGGAACACAATCTCCCTAATGGCTGAAGAGTACAGAGTCCTACCTACCTTCTCATGAGAGATTTCTGTGCTGAAGACTCCAGCCTTGAAGTAGGAGTACATGGCACTATCGAAGAAGTATTCCGAGAGTGACAGGTACACCATATGCTTGTATTCACGGATTTTAGGCTCCTCGGAGTAGTTTACAAGGGTGTCATTTTCATCATGTAGGCCATAGAACATCCCCTGCAAGAAAAAGAAATAAAATGTAAGTAGGTGATTCTTCTATTTAAAAACTCAAAAGTAGTAACTATTAGGTGTATGGAACAATGAAGATGGACTTGCATCTTGAGAAAACAAATACAGTATATGTTCTTCTGATCCTTTACCTCCTACCTACCTACCTATGCACTGCACCAAGCAAAAATCTGGTTCAAGGTTTTCATCAAAGGATTAGTTTGGTATTTATTAGTCAAAATTATTTCTTCACAAACATGGTACAGTGGTACCTCGGTATAAGTCCGCTTTGGAATAAGTCCAACTTGGTATAAGTCCTGTTTGGACGCGAAAAATTTTGCTTGGTATACAACCTTTGTTTGGAATACAACTTGCATGCTAGAACACTGCGTGCTACCCTTGTTTACCTCTCTCGAGACAAGCCAAGACTGCCTGTGGTATAATGGGTCCGCAGCTTCAAAAAAAATGGCCAGGTTTTAAATCCGTATAGCCGTGTCGTTCTCCGTGGGCACGATTGCACGACCGCAGGGAGTTAATGAGGTAGTTGGAGCGAGTCGTACCTGCACATGTGGGTGCGATCGTTCTTAATTGCTTCAATGGCTTCCTGCAGCATGTGATTAAGGCGCTGCGCCCACGGAGGCACGGGTGGACATATATATACAGGTCGGCACCAGAAACTGGGGGGATAGATGGATCGAGGAAAAAAGGAAGATAAAGGAGGTTAAAAGACGGGAAAGAGCAGTCTTAGTAGGCACTCGACTCTTCTCAGCAAGGTAAAGTGAGGTTAAATTTTCATTTATTTCATCTAATTGCTTTTGTATTTATGTATTTTAGTATTAAGCAGTGTTTAAATTATTTTATATAACCCCATCAATGTATAATATGCCAATAACAATAGGATTTTTTTTCTTGGGAACGGATTAATCATTTTCCCTTTATTTCTTATGGGAAAAATTTGTTTGGTATAAGTCCAAGGATCTGGAACGGATTAAGGACGTATACCGAGGTACCACTGTATATATCCATTTGCCAAGCAAAATGGTGTTTTAAAGTTAACCATTTTCTATAAATTTTAAAAAATACACAGCCTGTAATGGAAGTCATTGGGCACAGAGCCCAAATGGAAAACTTACCAAATAATTCCCTTTTACAAGTGAAGAAAATTGTCAAGCACACACATTGTAAAATAGCTTATATATGTAATTTTTTAACAAAAAAATGCCAATATTATGAGATTTAGGCATTTTGAAAGAAGACCAGCTGCACTTATCTTTTTTCGCCGTAACCTCTGATCCCCAGGCCATGGCTTCCTCTCAAAAGACAAAATGCCATGTGCTTGGTATTGTGTTAATTTACTTCCATATTTATGTGTGAACTCCTCCCACAAAAGCTACTACTGTCATACAAGTGAATAGGAAGTATATCCTTACCTCAAGAAAAACAGTGCCAGAAATATGTAATAAAATGATGATTTCCAGATCCAAATCATTGTCAATAATATGCATCAGAAACATGGAAGGCATGTTTTCTTAATACTGAAACTTTCACCATTTCAATGTGACATATTTGGTAAGTTTATTGGCTTTTGTTTTCTGGTCATGCCTTGTTGCTTCCATTAGAAAATGCCAGGACAGAATATGTACTTTTTTTAATTTATAAGAGGCAAATTATAAGTTTAACTTTAGAACACAAAATAACTTCAAATAAATGCAGCCTTTAACTTCATTTGCAATAATAGAAATGTTAGATTTTCATAAAATACATTTAAACACACAATAATGGTTTTCTGTATTTTCAAAACTCTGATCATACTGAGAACAAAGGATGTTCGCATTTTTAGAATCTCACTTTCCAAACTATTAGCAAAATTCCCAACCCAAAATTGTGGTGATGTAGCACATAATGTCAATCTGAATGCACTATTTTAACAGAAAACCACAGGCCATGGTTTCTCTTTCTTAAAGGAGCTGTCATTTTAAACAGTGGACGCACATTGCTTGTCATCCTCCGGTATGGAATTGGGCTTTTAGTGAATCAGTTGCTCTCAGTGTTCCTTTTCGGCCCTTACTGCAAAACTGACCTGGCAAGTTGTCCAAGCTGCATCAACAGTGACTGTGCCTTCTCTTATTCTTGTAGCGTCTAATTACCTAACACAAATATTCCTGTTTCCTAAGTCTTCTCAACATATTAAATTGTGAAAAATTCAGTAGCATGCCAGAATTTGTAGGAAATATTAAGGAAATGCAAAGCAATCTGAAGAGTGCGGAGAGCACAATACTTCTAGAATGAATAAGGCTAATATTGTGTTGAACATTCACCCGGGAGTATTCAGTTCAACCAGTCTTTATGTGTACAAAAAGCAATTATAAAATATAAGTATCAAATATCACAGGTGTGTTAGTGAACAGTCAAAATGGGCTAATACAATAATAGAACATGTTTCACTAATATGAAGGAGTTTTCTGAAAAAATAACAAAAGTATTTAATAGAGATCACGTAACTCTCAAAAGCGCATGGATGTGTGCTTTGCTTGCTCTGTGGTGCCACTCTCCTTTTTCCCTTTTTCATATTAAAAACCTCCTAATATTATAGTGCACCATATTACCTTCTAGACTCTGGTTATGCCATCTGGCCCAAGGAAACTACAGTCTAGACTCACAAGCCAGTGCAACAGATATGCAGGCATTGCTTCTTAAAATAAGACAAATACAGGTAAAATTCATTACAACAAAGTATGGTTATGGTCCCAACAGCTTCCCCATATGACACGAGTCTATAGAAATCTCGTTACTATGAAGTACACTCAGCAGATACTTTCATTACAACGAAGTGCCCAAAAGACCTTGAAATGCCTGAATGAATCATCCAGAGAGCAGTTAGTTCTGTGGCCGCAGCTCAGTTGTGCACAACGATCCCCAAACACAAACATTGTAATTTTTTTCTTTCTTCGAACTTTCCTCGTACAGTTTTTTTTTTTGTTGCTATTTTTGTTTTCAGTGATACCTGTTACTTATTGATCATCAACATTTGAAAAACATCCATTGGAATTTAACTCATTGTCACCCTCCTATAGAAACGGCAGCCACGGAAAAACGATAACAGTTCATATTAGAAAAAAAACTAATTTTTTGCAGCTCTCGATTGCTGCAAAAAGAAAAAAGACTTTGCCAGTGAATTTGGAATTTCGCCATCGACACTGTCAACTTTCTTGAAAGACAGCACAAAAAAAAGTAGAAAAATCTCAGGTTGCAAACGTATGCGAACCGCTGCATTTGAAGATGTCGAAAAAGCAGTTTCTATGTGGTTCAGTGATGCTCGTTCAAGAAACATTCCTATTAATGCAGCACTCATTCAAGAAAATGCGAGGTTTGTAAACTCTCTTGGGACCTCCCCCAACTAGACAGCAAGCCGAAGAGCATCCCGAAGTGCGATCTCCGTGTCTGTACGGGGCAATAGTAGGCTCACAGATATGCTGCGTCTGTCCGCCAAAGTAAACAGAAAAGATCTCGACTGGCGATGCAAGGTTAGGAGAACGTAAATTGTAAATGCAGATAACAGGATTACTTGATCACTGACCTGCACGACCCTGTCTGACTGCTGTGTCTGTGTATAGCAGAGTGGCAGATCCCGCTACAATAAATAACTGTGCCGTTCCTGTTTCAAGCTGAATAAAGCTGGTTTTGCTAAAGTACTGAGACTAAGCCTCGTGATTTGGGGTGCAAAACAGGGACTTATAGCGCGACCCCGATCTTTTATGATTTGCTTCTGTGGGGCTTCACTGCAGTACTGTGAGCCTCCTATTTCTCTGCCCCAGCAACGGACAAACAATCTTCCACAGACGCTGCAATCGCGCTTCAGGATGCACTTCAGCGTGTCGTTCCCATTGGGTGGGGAGTGGGGGGTCTCAAAAGAGTTCAGAAACCTCACAATATGAAGAAGAAATAATGATTCGGCTTCTGAATGATAACTGTGCTGTCCACAACATGCTTCCACATTCAGATAATGTTCGCTTTGAATACCTCCCACCCAATTGCACGGCAGCGCTTCAGCCATTGGATTTGGGCATCATTCACACCCTAAAAGTGTATCATCACAAGGAAATGCTGAGAAAAATTCTTGTCAGATTAACTTGTAGGCTGGAGGAGATTAAAAGTAACTCGAAAGAAGCTACTGAAATGACGGCAAATGCCTGGATACAAGTTATAAAGCACTATAGCAACAAATACAGAATCTCCATCCATCCATCCATTATCCAACCCGCTATATCCTAACTACAGGGTCACAGGGGTCTGCTGGAGCCAATCCCAGCCAACACAGGGCGCAAGGCAGGAAACAAACCCTGGGCAGAGCGCCAGCCCACCGCAGGGCACGCACACATACTCACACACCAAGCACACACTAGGGACAATTTAGAATTGCCAATGTACCTAACCTGCATGTCTTTGGACTGTGGGAGGAAACTGGAGCACCCGGAGGAAACCCACGCAGACACGGGGAGAAAATGCAAACTCCACACAGGGAGAACCCGGGAAGCGAACCCTGGTCTCCTAACTGCGAGGCAGCAGCGCTACCCACTGCGCCACCGTGCCGCCAAATACAGAATCTCATTACAACAAAATATTCGTTACAACAAAATATTTTTTAGGTCCCTGGGAGTTTGTTATAACGGAATTTTACCTGTATTGCAAACATGTTTGCAACCAAGCATGATGTTCTCCAGCTAATTTTCTAGACAGAAACTGGGACAGTTCTAAGTGAATTAAAAGAAGTCTCAGAATAGCAAAAGGAGTATTCTCTACAGCTCACCTCCTTACTGGATGGAAAGAGTAAACCACTGGAGGTGTATGTTAAATCTTTGAGCACTAAATTCACAGAGCTGGAGAGCAGGAATTACAAATCAAATCTTCGCATCACAAGGTTAAAAAAGAATGTTGAATACTCAAATTCTGTTGAATATTTGTAGAGATTCTGGTCTGAAGTTCTCCCGTCAATATGAAGTTTTGATCCATTTGTTAAGTGATGTCATGGAGTCTACACCTCTAGTAATGGCTCATCTCTGTCACAATTCTTAATCCTGAAGTTCCTTAATGGATGAAATGTCTATCAGGTCCTAAAGGCTACGGGCCTCTGTGACAATTTAATTAATAGTCATTAATTAATAACGGTTACGGTCAGCTCAAGTTGGACGGTTGGGAGACAAAGTCAGAGAGGTGAGAGATTGCGTTGGTTTGGACATGTGCAGAGGAGAGATGCTGGGTATATTAGGAGAAGGATGCTAAGGATAGAGCTGCCAGGGAAGAGGAAAAGAAGGCGGCCTAAGAGAAGGTTTATGGATGTGATGAGAGAGGACATGCAGGTGATGGGTGTGACAGAGCAAGATGTAGAGGACAGAAAGATATGGAAGAAGATGATCCACTGTGGCAACCCGTAACGGAAGCAGCCAAAAGAAGAAGACTCTTCTCCTTCCGCCTAAATTATTTTTAATATATATACAGGGAGAATCAAAATTATGTTAACACTAATGGATTATTTTTATCTCGACCATACCTTTCCAGGTCGATGGATAGGTCATAGTGGACCATTGCCATGGGCTACCACACTCCCCTGATTTGACACCCTGTGATTCCTGGTTATGGGGTATGGTGAAGGAGCGCGCATAAAGCAGGAAAGTTCATGATATCAATGACTTGAAGGATAGAGTACGGGCTGTAGTATCATCTATTCCCCGCAAAATGTGTGTCTGGGCTTTAAATGGTACTGTTGCTCTTTGGTTTTTGTGTGTTGAACATGATGGCCAACAGGTAGAGACATTCCTGTAAATCATCTTGCACATATGACGTTTGTTTTGTGAATAAATTGTTTCCACCATTAAAATGTTAACACAATTTTGACTCACCCTGTATAAAGACATATTTCGCAGCCTTTACAGATTTTCAAAGGTGCTGAGCAGAATTTCCCTTATTCCCTTTACTTTTTAATCTCTCTCTCAAGCCTATTTTAGCTGTTTTAAAAGCATGTGAGTTGATTACACCAGTTATTGCACAGAGCTCCCTACACAAGACATCCTTATTTGAGAATCATGTACTACTCTTTGTAGAAAATGCTCCCTCTGGCCTTCCATACCCTTCTCCTAAACCCCACTGGCCAGTTCAGTTAAGTACTTGGGCACTGACATTTCTCCTTCCCTATCAGACATAGTCACAACTAACTATAGGCAGATTTTTAAAAAGATCGAGGACTCTCTTGCATCTTCATCATTCCCTCCTCTGTCATTTAAATCACAGTTGGTAGTTATTACCTCTGTATTACTTTGTAAGTGCAATATTGACCCTTCTACCTCCTAAAATGTTTGTGTCTAATGTTAAATCTCTGCTATCCCACTTTTTTATGGAATAAAAAGAGAGCCATCTATCTCTCTGCCTAATCTAGAGTTTTAACGTTGAGCATTTACTCTTTCACCAACCTGGGTGATTTTTCCACCTGACCTACCCCTACACTCTGACATGTTATGAAATCCAACACTGCAACCCCTAAATTCAAATCTAATCACCCTTTCTCCAAACTCAGATAAAGGCACGCTTTCTAAATTTTGGGACACTATTAAGCTACACTGTGGAAACTTGATGCAAAGTTGGAAAATGGCTGAATCCTTGCCATTCTTGGCATTCACAAACCCCATTCTTCAATAATTTATCTTTATGAACTGACAGCAATCCCATTGCCTTCCCATCCCATCTTGGTCATCTTGTAGCATCCAGACATTAGGAGATATTTTTGATGAGTCAGGGCTCCACATATTCCAGTCTTTGAGGTCCAAATTTTCCATTCCATCTTTCTCCTTATTCTTTTATCTAAAACTATGATCTGTTCCTAACGCGCCTGTTGTCTCATTGTTTTTGCCTCAACCACATCATCCCCTTTAAAAATCTCCTTTTTGACTCCCCCCTTTGAAACCAGTTGCTGCATTATACTCTATCCTTTGCCAGGCGTCCTATGATCCTATACCATCTATTTCAGTGTAGCAGCATAGCCTCCCTCATACTCCATCCATTTGTAGATAAATGTTTTCAGACATATTCCTGATTCTTCCTAAAATTTTGATCTACAATTTGTGTACATCTTTTGTACTTAACACCAGAATCTGCTTTGTTATGGACTTGACTAATGATCCTGCTTGTCATCTCTTTTCATTGAAGACTCCAGGTACCCTTCTACATATGTTCTGGGAATGCCCATTAGTATCTACCTTTTGGCTCTCTGTAGCTGCCTTTCTATCCTCCATTTTATCCATTAAAATTCCATTTTCCCCTGAAATTCTTTTCTCTCTCTTTCTTCCCTCCAGATGAGGCTTCTTACATTGGTTACAATGGCTATTAAGAAAGCCTTAGCCTTCTGTTGGAGGTCTGTTGACTCTATTTCCATTCCTGTTTGGAAATCTGCTTTCTTCAAACTTCTCCTTCTTAAACTCTTGACTTCATTGGTCATCTACATCCTATGCTCATAAGTGGTACTACTATGTTGAGCTTGTCAGGGGCCAGATGATGGGGAATCCTGGCCATACTTCACTCCCTTATCCTGTTCATAATCATCAGCTGTAGGAGTGATGTTTACCTCTTCTAGTGTGTTTAGGTATCTGAAAGAGGTGCCAAATTACCACAGAACTTGACGATATAACCAACGCACTTATCCTGTCATTTATGAAGTGTAGCTCACAACTTATAACTGAAGGAAATACAGCTACTAATTCCATGAAGTATTTACGCAGCACTGTATATGAGTTTCTGGAAAATCAGCATGATTACTAAAAACTGCTGTCTAAAAATGAACACTGAGACATACTCCAGCCAGAAGTCAAACTGCAAACTGCCTAATGAGGAGTACCATTTGACCACTATAAAAAAAGAGTTAGAACAGTGATAAAATGCACATTTCAGATATTAATGTATCTATAGTAACAGGACTGTGATTTTAAACTGGTGGAAGACTGGAAAAAATGAACCAAAACTTCACACATTATTATGGCTTAACCATTTTGGTGCTTGGCCACTAATTACAGTCTTTAGAGCTGACATCGGAGACACCACACCAAAGACAGCAAGTACATAACAAATTTGGGCTTCTTAGAAGAGAGGAAAAATCAAAGCTATTCAAAAAAAGTGACCTCAAATCTTCATCACAGTTTGTCAACAGATTTCAAGTCCAAAATTACATTTTTTTGCCTCACTTCTAACTGCTACGTTTGCCTACATTTTACCTTGTTTTTCCAGTTTTTCATTTTACAGCCAGTAAGCTGGCCTTTGGAAGCACTGTTCAGCTTTTAGCATGATTGTGCCTTTGTGCTATTTGGAGTTTATAAAAATGGAAAAATACAAATCAAATTAGTACCTACTAGTAGAACAAAGGTTTGAAAATAAAGAGTGCCCAAAGTAGAAACATTCCTGTGGCCTAAGCCAAAAAAGAACTGAGCGGGCATGTTCAAGATGAGCTCACAACATCTGACATGGCAGCAAACAGGCAGGGACAACGTGCACACAGTGATAAATAAGCACAGTAAAGTACAGTAAATAAACATACGCAGTACACATAGAAATATAACTTCAAATATGATACATGAGCCCATAATGAATTGTGAGTTTCCACTGTAAAGGTGTTCTTTTTTGTAAAACTAATTTAAAGAAAACATGGAAAAACAAAATGTATATTGGAAAAAAACACTAAACAAATGGAGAGAAAACAAAAAACATACAAACTAATACTGTGCAATGTATGGTCCCATATAATGTGCAATCCTTCACAAAAAGTCTAAAAGTGGCACTGGCTCACGTCAGCATTAACTGTTGCAACCAACAATATAGCTGGACTTATCTTGATTTAGACACCTCTAGCTCTGGACAGGAAAATATCTATAAGGCTTTCAAAAGTGATATGTCATTACAAGGCGCCAAAGTTAAAGCTTGTAACATTTTTGAGTGCAGGGGACCCTTTTCATTGTTTATGTAAGTATACACTGGATGACATTCTCATACTTTTCTACACAATGATTGTCCAAGATGGAAAGAGCAACCCAGTAGTTTTATGTATTTATTGGTGCCTTAATTTTTTCCAGCATATACTTGCCATTGTGCCCTTTTGCTGCTGCGCATTTGTTAGCATGCCCTCCAAAATCATCTCCATCATTCCATTATCCAACCTGCTATATCCTAATTACAGGGTCACGGGGATCTGCTGGAGCCAAACCCAGCCAACACAGGGCGCAAGGCAGGAAACAAACCCCGGGCAGGGTGCCAGCTCACCGCAGGGCACACACACACACACACAGCACACAGCACACACTAGGGACAATTTAGAATCGCCAATGCACCTAACCTGCATGTCTTTGGACTGTGGGAGGAAACCGGAGTACCCGGAGGAAACCCACGCAGACACGGAGAGAACATGCACCAAAAACATCTCTCTACGAATAAATCAAGGAACTTGAAGGTTCTCAATATTTACAAGGTTTCATTCCATCTATCCATACATCCATCCATTCTGAGAGCTGATTCATTTTATTCAGGGTCACAGGGGCTGGAACTGGAAAAATTGGGTACAATCAAACACCAAACCAGTATTCATTTCAAGGCACACTCCCACACACCATACAGTGTCAATTTACAGCCACTAATTAACCTGAAACAATGAATGTTTTAGGAAACCAGCGTGGTCTCAGAAAGCAACACAGCACAGGGAGAACTGTGCAGACTCCAGACTTATAGGGCCAAAGCTATAATGCAGCAACAATGACCCCTGCCACCCCAAGTATATTCCATTAACAGCACTAACAGTCTTCTAATTTAAAAATTGTTTAGACTAAAGACAGGCATCCACTGTTCCAGGAACAGAGTGTGACAACCTGGTGCTGTGGTTTTGGAGGAGGAGGTACATGCTTACCATGAAGTCCATGTCTAGGTTCTCTGAGGTCACAATAGGGTTACTGAGGAGGGAATAGTCAATTCCAACATAGTTGTCAACTTGTGCCTGGACTGGAAGAGAATTAAAAGAGACAAAGTTGCGTTGTGTTTGACTGTTATGGCTGTTGATACTTATGGATCCAGCAGAATCTGCTTTGAACCTGACTCTCTGCTTCCTATTTTTGAAAATGCACTACAATGGAAATCAATATTCTTATTTCTGCAGAGTATAACATGGCTATAAATGCCTTTGCTGTGACACTTTATTACATTATGTGAGTTTGTGTAAGACCAGCCCACTCTTTCTATTCTGGGCCATAAACACACATGGTGCTGGACAAAATCTGGTTAACTATGGTATGTGAAACAGAATAGAAGTGGACACTCACCAGGCACAGTGTCCAAGAGAGAATTTAACAGCACTGTTCCTGCATTGTTGAGCACTGGACAGATCTGAAAAAAAAAACAACTCAAACATGTCACCTTAACAAGTACTGCAGGAGCAGAGCTGACCTCAAAGTCATTACAGCCCTAAAAAGTGGCCAGTGACAGCACAGACATTAATGTCCTGCACCTACAACTCTCCACTCCTTATTGTTAGAGCTTTCAGTTCTTTCATTTGAAATTACTAGCCAAAAAAGTGAAGGCCAAGCTGATAAACACACTGACTTGTTTAAATTTTGTTATCCTAATTATACTCTTTAGCATTCCTATGGGAGCACACTCAGAGCTAGAGTTACATACCTGCTGGTTTAGTATGAATCGCATGCCTGTGGTGATGAAAGAGGCGAGGATGTTGTATACCTTGCTGCAAGGAAAGAAAGCATTAGAGCAGATGGTCAGCTTTCCCTCTGTCATATCTTTCTTCACACTGCAGAAATGTCTACCCCTTGTCTGTATAGACCAATGTCCCAATTCCGTACAGTATCTCATATCCAAGTGCTCACTTCCCTCTAGCTAGTCTTCTTTTTGTCAGCCCCCTGTCTTCTCCCTATCACATTAACAGCCTATGTATAGAATCATTCTAAACTGAGATGTTTGTCACCTAGGATTTCGCTATTCTAGTGTAGATTCTTATCCAAGGAATATCTCCATTCTCTTTAATTCTGGAAATATATCTGACCCTTTTCTCAGTCTTATGCTAACGCATAATCTTCTCTTTCAAAACATTCCACTGCTGTCACATACTATACATACAGTATACCTCAAATTTACATCTTTGTGTAACTTTCACCATTCCTTTCCCCTTATGGTACTGCTTCACTTGGCTGTCTGCCCATTGTTTATATCTACCCCTTCTGCCTGTCCCAGTGCCTTTCCCCTTTCTGTACTTTGCCTTGCATACTTGCATTTTTTACTACTGACATCCAGGCAACTTCACGAATCTACTAGAAATGAACATATATTAGGATAAAATAAAAAATAACACTTTTCTTTCCTACCTCATAGTACCAGAGAATTTAGCACGCATTTTGGAGATTGATGCATCACAGATGATGTTGGATATCTTTAGACGGCCAGCTTTGTCCTTAGACAGCCTGACAGCTGTATGTATGTTGACCCCCTCAGCGGATGCATTGATAGAACCAACATCTTGACTAAGAGAACAAGAAGGAGGATGTTTTATTGGCCCACAAGAAACATCCAAAGTGGACTGATTGTCACACGTAACAGATTTACACAGTACTGAGAGTCTCACAATTCAACTGTTTCAGCTTGAAGATGAGATAGCACTATGTATAAAGCACAGGATCACTGCACAGGCTGTTAAATTTCAGAGAATATGAACTCTCTCTCCTGTACACCTGCCATGAAGGACAGTCGTGCAATGTTCAATCTACTACAGTAACAGATTAACTGAGTCAGCAATAAAAACTCACAAGAGCCAGTAGAGGATCTGACGCTTGAAGGTGAGGCTGATGGAAGAGTTTTGCACCTCAAAGACGATGCCGAAATCCGGCTGAAAATGCAGGTCTGAATATGTGATGTTCAATTCTGTGATCTTCACCCTAGAGTTAGGTGTACAACATAAGTAAATTAACCAGTCAGTTATACCAGTAAGACTTGTTAATGGATAGTGTACTACTGGCACTTGTGTCTGGAATGTGAGAATCCTGGGGTACAGGCAGGATGAGGGACAAGATCAAACTTAAAGAGGAAAAAGACAGAGACACAAAAGTAAGAGATCAAGGAAACATATCACTAAAATATCAACACTCACTCTTTTATAGAGTATGAGAATCGGCCTTCCCTTCCAGACATATCAGGGATGTGAATGTTCTCTAGCTCCTCCTCCACAAACTTCAGGCTTTCCTGCCTCACTGTGAAAAGACACAGTCAGATGTCAGAAGCCAATCTTACTGGATTTAACACAGAAGCCCATATTTTGTTTAGATGTTAGTAGCCTTGGGCACATTTGATTGGACAGACCATCCAGGTGTATGTACTAAATGTGTGTCCATGAGTACAATACAGTGACAGCTGTTAATACTTCACTACTATACATTATTAGACAGCTAGAGAAGAAATAGTGGCAAAAGAGACCTGAAAACACTGTTCAGAAAATGCAGAGCAGGGTCCTCCTCAGACAACCACAATGAAATTCATTCCCTCATCTTCTAACCCAATTATCTTGTTTAAGGTTACAAGGATCAGAGCCTATCCTGGCAGCACTGAGTGCAAGGCATGAACCAGTTCTGATTAAGAGGCCAGTGCATCACAGAGCTCATTCATGAACAGACACACACTCACTCATGGAAAGCAAATTAAGAGTGGCCAATTGACCTAACACACACAGCTTTAGGATGTCACAGGAGAACCCAAGCAGGCATACGCAAAAGTGCAGACTAAACTTAAGCAGCAGCCAGACTGAGATATGATCCTAGTGCTGGCTGAATTTCACACAGTAGTATTCTTACAATATTCAAGACCCTTGCTTGTGATTCGAATTTTACACCCAGGAGTGACAGCAGATGCCATGGAGATGATACAAATCAGGAAAAAAGCACATTTCAAGGCAGCCATAGTTCCTCACTCTGCCAATAGCTGAAACACAAAGACAAAACAAAAGTTACTGTTTAGTCAGTCATACTTAGAACGTCTTAAGAGTTAATACGTTTCCTTTCTTATTGATGACACATGTGATTTGCCATTTCCTATCTGGCTGCCCTTTGTGCCAAGACTCTTGCCTGCCTATCTGTCTGACTAGGAGCACAGGAGCCTGTCCATCAGAATAAATAGCGGTGTTTGAGGAGGGGGACCTCTGAATTATTACTTCCTGTCTGCTGAGACTCCAGGATGGCTAGAGTGCCTTTGGGTAAAGGCTCTTGTCTTCCTGGAAGTAATTACTGCCCCCTGAGTGGCTACTTATAAATATAAGTGGACATTGAACTGAATCTGGTTCAAATGTCTAGAGGCTTTCCCTCATGAAGGTGCCCAACAACTAGGAGTCTGCCAAGCTAAGAACTAAGCCCATTAGAGTAACTTGAAAGCCTCTGGAACTTAAATCAGTCTGGTGGACCAGAGGTCATGGATACCTATCTATTAGAGTAACTAGACACACTCTGACTTATAAAATAGTATAAACCCTCCAAGCTAAGACTGATGTAATCGTTTGGCTAGAGGTCCACTGACCTAAGGCTTCTATACAATGCAACCTTTTTTTGTATAGTGCTACTCAATGGGTGCAGTCACAGAGTGCTGTGAACAAATTCAAAGGTAAAATGCAAGTATACATTATACCAATTACCAAATACAAAATTAGTACATATAAAGATTCTGATTTGTTAAAATACAAAGAAAAACAGAATAGAAACTAATTAACATAACTGGCAGCCAACATTATCTGTCCATTAGCTATTTAATAAAGTAGGAGATTAAAACTGCAAAAGAGAAAGTCAAAGACAAAGTGAGAAACAGTGACAGTCCTAGAGACCTCTGCCAAGTAGGCGCCTACCCTTCTTAGCCATTCTATGGTGGAGTCGGTGCTAGGCTGTCCAATTCCATGACAGAATCTTTCCATCTGATGATTCTAACGCTCCTTTTTCTGAGATGACTTTTCCATATACAGGAAAGCACCTTGGCAGCAGAGCAGTGGCACCGAGTGCCACATCAAGATACTGAGAAGAAAAACATTCAAGTACCTACGGTGTTTCCACTCGAAATGATTAACAGTTTCCCTCTTTCTCTAATGAGCCTTCTGAATGACCACATATTCCTCTGAAAGGAGACTCCAGATTAGAAGCCACCTGAACTGAAACACCTGTGTATCAGACTGCAGACCCTCAAAACCAACAGTCCTGTCTAACAAGAGTAACTAATCAGTCACTGATCAGAGGCTGCCCCCACAATCCTACTCGTGTGTCTCTCTCATTATATATATCTATATATTCTAACAGCAAATACACACACACACTAAGCCCAAGTACTCGGGCTTATCCCATTATATCTCTCTATATTTTGTTCAGTCATTGCATTGCTGCATTAGATTTTATATTTAAATTTGTCCTTGCATGCTGAATTAGATAATAGATTTATCTTTTTGTATTTTGTGTTGTTCTTCTATGTCAATTCTAAAAAGCAAAATTCCTAGAACACATTAGTATACTTGGCCAATAAGGTGCATGCTGTCCATTTCCTGCCATGAACAAAGATCTGAGCATCACAGATCACCTCCCTTGCATAATCAAAAGGCCGTTAGCATTGTTCATCCCCAGTAGCAAACACTTCTGCATTACTGCTCATTGTGGCCTTGATGCAGATTAATCTAGCTGAAAAGCAGATGCATTTAGCCATGTCACAGAAAAGCAGGCAGGCCTTGCCAAGTGGAATCACTGCATTCGCCTGTGGCGGCAGGATTTATATGTCTCATAAACTTGTTCTATAGCAGATGGAAGCCTTTGTGTGGTTTATCATGGCCACACACTCCCCCAGCTCTCTAATTATCCTGACTCACAAGAAAACTTGTTCGGTTGAGCAACCCACAGCTCCTCTTAATCCTTGGCTGCTGCAAAAATGCTTCCTTGCCTTGTTTTGTACCGCTCCGATTCTTCTCACTGGTGTCCTCCTGTGTGGCAGCTGCTCCTCTTGCTAAGCGTTTTACCGCAGAATATCTTGTAACCTCCAAGTGTCCTGTTTATCAGCAGACTGCTGCCTCCAGTGAGATGTGACAGCTCTTAAACGTTTTGATCTAATTCGGTAGGGGTGGGGGAATAATTCAAAGTGACCAAGCCACTTCCTCCTGAGCTGCTGACCCACAAAGAAACTTCCTTTAACAGCCAAATAGCCTTTCTTGCAGAGCCCCTGCAGCAACTAACACATTTATAGGGTCACAAGGCTTGGCTTCCTACAAAACAAGACCACAGACAGGACATCCCAAGGACAAGTGGGAACTTCCAAGAACACAGGAAATAAATATAGTGCCACAGAGTGTTAAAAAAATATAGCCATGAACTCACAGACTGAAGGCAGGAGAAAAAACGGGGGCTACGAGTAGGGCAGCCTATTTGGTCAAGATTCCCTCAGTAACAATCCAAGTCTCCTACAAATAACTGAATAAAACTAACAGCCTGATGATCACAGAGCGAGGTCTCATACAATCATGCAACCCATCAGTCAGTCACGAATATGCTATAACCGAGTATGAATGTATGCTAGCTGTGATTTTCCTGCAAGTGCTGAATGAAGATTCCTCAGATTTCCTGAAATCCAATTGTAGATGTTCCAGTTTCCTCGGTAGTCATCACCCATTAATGACATTATAACCCACCTTTGCAAGAAAACAGGACAGTAGTGGGAAGCAGGCATCATCTATCAGGCAGCTAGGCTGGACACCTTGTGATAACTGAGGGAAAGGTTTTCAAGTTACTCTCTCTGAACTTTATTCATCCCCACACTCAGTGTGCCCCCACTACAACTTAAAACAAAACCCATTCAGTAGCACTACCATGACAACGGAAGTGCCACCTAAACACAGCACAATGACCCGATTGTCCGCAACCTGCCTACCTTTGCCAGGGCCATTCTCTTGGCTGCATAACCTGGCTGACATGCGTCCTGCCACAGCCATTCCAGTTTGATGCAGTTTGCCTTGTTTTGTAAGTCTTTCACCTTTGTTCCGAGTTTCTAACAGCTTGCACAACAGACCTTAATACTTACAGCTCTTATCTTTGGCTGGCTGCTTGGCTTGTCCGTTAACTGGAAATGTTGCTTTTTTTTTTAATATTAAAAAAAAAGAAGCAGCTGGTATGGAGTTACGCCACACACTCTCACTCTCTTCGCCTCCTGCAAACCCTCTTATTATATAGGCAGGTGGGGTCTCAGCTCTCTGGGCAGGACTGATGTGCGGTTTGCTGTAATCACTGTAATTCACTTAATAACTGGGCAGAAAAGCTGCAGCATTTGAGGCAGATCATACCACCCCTTTCATATGAACCAGTCAATCAAATTCTAGTCAAAACCCTCCCATCACACCACCGTGGTGAGTCAGCACTGCTTACGGGGGCAGCCTACAGGGGGTGCACTCTAAGCATTCTCATAGACCCTGCTGAAGTTCCTGTGGATAACTAAATAGAAATCCCATCCATAGTCTCAGGCTTAATATGGTAAGGGGTGTGTGGATGTACTTTCTCTCCTAAATTCTAGAAGTTTAAAGCTGATCATTAATACTGTAAGAAGAGTAGAGGCGGCCATGAGTTGCCAAACCTCCTCAAGTTTTCATCCTTTGAAGTCGTAGTCGATGCATTAATGACTTCTCAGAATAGCAGCACCAAAGGACAAGCAGAACTTCAGTAAAGCCACAGAGACTATCCTGCCTGGAATGGCTCCTGGGAAGGAGCCTGTGGTTGTGCGGCACGCCTCTCTTTACAGCATGCTGAGACTCTGTAAAAATCGATGTGTCCTTTTGTCAGCTGTATTTCAAGTCTTCTTGCTTTTTGCTCACTTTCCTAAAATTTGTACACAGCATGGCTGGATTTGTCTTAGCTGTCTTCTGTCTTGACTCAACAGGTATTATGCACCTTCCTTTAAAGCTGTTAACTCTTCATTAGGCCCTTCAGCAATAGTAGGCTTCCTGTGACTCAAGAGCTTTTAGTCTGCCGTGTTATGAAAAAGGCAAACTCATCAGAGCATTAAAGGAATAATTCAGGCAAAATTTAATACTCCCAAGTCATTAAGCTCAGCACAGTCATACTGGAGGTGCTACTGAGATTGTCTTACACTGCCCTCTTAAATGACTTTTTAATTGATTGTAGGAATGACTCTTGATTCACCTTTAGTTAGTCCTTTCCAATTTCTTTCTCTTCTTGATAACAGTGATAGCACCTTGAACTGCCTTGGAGTGGACACCCCACTGCATATGACAAACAGGTTTTCAGGTGATTTCTATCAAATTAAACTGACATTTGTCTATGGGATGATCCTTTTCAGAATGTGGGTGACATAGATTTGCACAGTACTTAAAAAAAATTGCTTTAGGGAAAGGCAGAATCCAGAGATTTCAAGCTCCAGGTTCACGATCAACTAGTAATACTGGCCGATCATGGTGGCAAAGAGTGGCAAGTTGCTACAGGTCATGTTGGTCAGACATGCAAGTAAGAAGTTCAATGCACTCTATATGCATGACAACTGTGTTGGAACCCTTAAAGCTAGCTGAAAACATGCTGCATGCCTCCTGAAAAGTGAATAAATGAAAAGCAGTTCTCCCATGTATACCTTAATGCCTTTGCTATGTCATCCAGTAATGCAAAGCAAGTGTGAATAGAGATCAAGTACTGTACTGCTTATTCTACAAAGATGTACCACAATAGTCTGGTTACATTTCTTGGTACACCCAAAAAAGATCATAAATAATTGGATTGCAGTGATTTTTCACACTAGCTTTTTCTTTAATTAAAGAAGGCCCAGGAGACTGCAATTTTTTTAAAATGCATATTAACAAGTCACAATACTTCTATTCTGAGAGAATGTCTGTTGGACAAAACTGGAGTGTTTTGCTCCAGTAAGTGGAAGCAAATGTAACATAAATAAACATTTGTATCAATATTGAGTTTACTTAAGTAACATCTAATGGTAAAAGATAAATCCTCACTTTTCAGTCCCCTTATTTAATTTTTCACTGTTTTACTCACAACACTTGAAGCCCTTATACTATTCCTCAGTGGTTCTTTACAGAATTCTGTAAGTAAAGAGACAAAACCATTAGACAGCCATATAAAACAAAATCTTATAGACATACCAACACAAGAGACAGTGTACTGTTAAATTACTTTAAATTACATTTTGAAAGGTAGCAGAGTTGCTGGCACTGCTGTCTCACAGCTTCACTAAACAGGGTTAGAATCCCAGGTTTGTCACTAAATTGGTACCAAATGGGTAAGTGTGCCATGTAATGGGGAGGTGCCTTGAACAGCACTGGTTCCCACACTGCATCTAATCCATCAGGTCAGGCTTTGACTCAATTACCCTAAACCGGACTAAGAAGATTTAAAACTGGAAAGAATGACCTATTTTTTCTTAAATTTAAAAGTATACTTGAAATGGAGCCGTGTACAATTATTGTTTGTGTTGTGTGGGGATTACGTTTTAAACAGTCAGCATGTTCTGTTTATATTAAACTCTGAGTTTCTGATATGATGAGATGGAGGTACAAATGCATGACTAAAAAGAAACAGAAAACAAAAGACAGTATTTCCTACTGTTTTACCAGTTGGCAAGCTCCGTTTGTGGTCCCCTGAAATCTAGAGACATGTAATTTGGGTGTACAGAATACTCTAAACTGCCCTGGTGTGTGCGTGAGTGATGTTACTAGTGCAGGTTACAGGTGTCCACAACCCTGGAATGTAAAGTGAATTCACAAAATCTGCCAAGATGCCTAATTTGCATTAATATCTAAACATTTGCATAACTGAGCAAAATTTTGTAATACACCTTTATTTCTCATTAATTTAAATTCATTTAGAGATTAAAGAGATCTTCATCTTCTTCTTTCGGCTGCTTCCGTTAGGGGTTGCCACAGCGGATCATCTTTTTCATATCTTCCTGTCCTCTGCATCTTGCTCTCTTACACACACCAACTGTATGTCCTCTCTCACCACATCCATAAACCTCCTTTTAGACCTTCCTCTTTTCCTCTTCCCTGGCAGCTCTATCCTTAACATCCTTCTCTCAATATACTCAGCATCTCTTCTCTGCACATGTCCAAACCAACGCAATCTCTCGCCTCTCTGATTTTGTCTCCCAACCGTCCAACTTGAGCTGACCCTCTAATGTCCTCATTTCTAATCCTATCCATCCTCGTCACACCCAATGCAAATCTTAGCATCTTTAACTCTGCTACCCCCAGCTCTGTCTCCTGCTTTCTGGTCAGTGCCACCGTCTCCAACCCATATAACATACTGTAGCTGGTCTCACTACCATCCTGTAGACCTTCCCTTTCACTCTTGCTGATATCCGTCTGTCACAAATCACTCCTGACACTCTTCTCCTCCCATTCCACCCTGCCTGCACTCTCTTTTTCACCTCTCTTCCACAATCCCCATTACTCTGTACTGTTGATCCCAAGTATTTAAACTTATCCACCTTTGCCAACTCTACTCCCTGCATCCTCACCATTCCTCTGACCTCCCTCTCATTTACACACATGTATTCTGACTTCTTCCTACTGACCTTCATTCCTCTTCTCTCTAGAGCACGGGTGTCATCCTCGGGTCCTAGAGGGCCACTGGCTGCAGTTTCTCATTCTATAAGTCTTTTTAATTAGTGACCTATTTATGCTGCTAATTAATTTCTTTTGCCTTAGTTACCATTAACTTTTAATGAACTTGACTCAGACCCCTTAGTTGTTTCTTTTTTCTTAACTAGCAGCCATACAATAATGAGACACAACATGAGCCGCCACATGACCAGCTCACCTGCGGCCATCACACAATATCTGAAAATAAAGAAAGGTGAAGGTCTCAATAAGGCTGATCTCTCAGCTCACCAAAACGTCTTAGAAAAAACAGAAAATCAACAGTTCTGGAAATGTCTGCTGTGGCCGAATGAGAGCAACAACAAGCCGTGGAATTAAATAACGATTTTAATGAACAGCAAGAACTGGCTTCTCACTTAGAAACTGGTTGAAATGAAATTGAGTTTGACACCCCGATTTAGCTGGTTGTCTGTCGGCTCGTTTCACGTCTCATTTCTGTTTGGCTGCCAGTTAATGAAGAAAAGAATCAACTCAGAAGACTGAATCCTTAAAAACAGGGCCATTAAAATGAATGGAAAAGAAGTGAAATAGCCGTGAAAACTGATTAGGAAAAAGGGTCAGAATGAAAACCTGCAGCCACTGCGGCCCTCCAGGCCTGGAATTTGACAACCCTGCTCTTGAGCATATCTCCACCTCTCTAGGGTCTACTCAACCTGCTCCATACTATCACTACAGATCACACACAAGGTCTTAACATGACTTTACAATTTTAATATTTTGATGCAATTTCATGAAATAAGAACAGGGTGCTTTGAGGTTAATCTGATCAGAAAGAATCAAGACAAAAAAAGTATAAAATCTCAGAATTATTCATCAATGCCATTAAACACACTGCAAAGTAACATTATAAAATTAAAACACTTTATGCAAGCAAAAATGGGGCAAAAGAGGAGATTTGATTAAGTAGGGATTTTGAACTGGCAATCAGCCCAACGAAGTAAAGAGTTTACTATATTACATCAGTGTTAATGTGCTACATAAAAAAGATTGATATTTAAAACATTGGCATTGTGCTTTCATTTTTTACTCCTAAATTAACACATTTTGCATTTTTTAATTATATACTATTACAATATTAAACCAATTCCAGAATATATCAACTATTCCTATATTTAAACTTCCAATTTAGTTGGGGGCAGTACAGTGGGCAGCACACAAGGTTCAAATCCCACACCTAGTTATCTTCTGTATAAAATCTGCATGTTATTCCCATGTATTCATGGGCTCTTCCTCCCCAAATATGTGTAGTTAAGGTTAATTTGTGATGTTGTGTGTACATACTGTAAGTGGGCCCAATAGGCTCCAGTATACCAGAACTCTGAATTGGATTTAGTGGAGTTTTGAGTTTGTCATGATATATTCATTATATTTGGTCAAACTGAACCCATTTCAGAGTTTATAATCTCTGCAATAAGATTTTATTTTTACCAGATGGAATATCAGAGTATAATTAAATATAAACATTTTGATTGGTTTGTCGTAAAAATTATTCCGCCTTCATACAAAGATAATCTCTATGTAAAAGTTGACTTGGTGGCTGTACAAGATGGCTTTTAAATTTGAAAAATGCAGTTTCCCTCGCAGTGTACTTCTGAAACATGCTAGGCTTTTTCCCATGTAAATGCACATACACAGAGCAGAAGCACAACTTTTTTTATTCTTTATGGGGAAATAAAAAGTGACAATCAGCTGTAGCAGACAGGTCAGTCTCATAAGTCAGGCAGTTATGGGGGATATGCACCAGTCAACTTATAACAAGACCTGCACAGTGGTACCCAATCCTCATTTCATTTGAAATCAGCTCAATTCAGCCAGCAGACACACCACCCAACTTACTGATCGCAAATTTCATCAAGGTAGTTAAACCAAAAAAGAACTCTCATAATGTAAGGAGAACACTGAACACACTCCTGCCTAGGATGAATGTGAAGATAATCTGCTTTTTTTCAGCCCTAATTCATGGCAGAAGACACCAAAATATTATAGCCCCCAGTCAATGCTCAGACAGAATGCTACCTCATAATGTCATCAAAATGACCCTAAGACACACTCAATTTGTAATAACCATGTCCAAGACACAAAAAATGTTTTTATGTATTCATAATATAATCTTTTAAAAAACATTTTGGAGATGAGAAATGTACAATGAAGGCAGTACTGACAGGTGGGTAAAGAAAAATAAATAACATACTCAAAGGGTTTGTTTGGTGTGAGTAGATCTGAAAAATAAATCCACTCCTATGGGATGCAGAAATAGGACAGCAAGGGGAAACGGTGGGTGGTGCTGCCGATTCAAAGATCCAGCATCCTGGATTTTGAATCCCACACCCAGTCATTGTTCGTGTGGAGTCCTCTCATTCTCCCCATGTAGTTGTGTGTTTCTTCCCACTTTCTCAAAGATATCTGACAATTTCAAATTAGCTATGTGTGTGAGTTGACCCTGTGGTGGACTAGCACCCTGTCCAGGGTTGTTTTCTGCCTTGCAACCTGTGCCAACAAAATGGTCTCTGTGCCCCAGACCAAGCCTGACTGAAAAAATGTTCCTAAATCCAACTACAGTATATCCAAATAAATTATACCATACAATATCCTAAGCATGCTTAAACAGGGTCATAAGGTGTTGGAGTCTATCCCAGCAAGCACAGTTGGGCAAGGCAGCAACAATCACCTAGACAGTGTACCAGACCATTGCAGGGTATACACACACCACACACACGCACCAATGTAGCGTCACCTAATCCTGCATAATAATTCTTTGCATTTATATAGCGCTTTTCTCACTACTCAAAGTGCTCAGCAATTGCAGGTTAAGGGCCCAACAGAGCAGAGTCCCTTTTGGCATTTATGGGATTTGAACCGGCAACCTTCCGATTGCCAGTGCTGTCCTGGGACAGTAGGAGGACACCCATGCAGACATAGGGAGGACATGCAAACTCCATGCAGGGAAGAATTGGGATACGAACATGCAGCACTACCACTGTGCCACCGTGCCACTCAAACAAATAAATAATAAAGCAAACTTTTTTTTTTAAGTATCTTAACATAAAGATAGTATGAATGCATTCGTTTCAAGTTCAAAATACATGTGTATAAGGTATATTTTTTGATTCTAAACTAGCCTTGCGTAAATGTGAGTGTTGATAGGTTTATAAATGGATGCTGCAATGAATTTGTTGTCCAATCTTGGATTGCTTTTTCCTTTGTGTCAAGTACTCCAAGACAGGCTCTAGCACCCTATGACCCTGAGCTGAATGTGAATTTTGTGTTAATATTACAGTTTACACTTTGCTAAACATTAGTGTTCCATGATGTATATACAAATAATTGAAAATAACAGTGAAGTCATCATTTAAATGATAAACAATTTCCTGCTGTAATATTATATATTATATATACTGTATATAATATAGTTTATTATGTATACTGTCTCTTTAACATGCATCATAACAAAAATGTATTACTGCAGACATCATTTTATGTTTCAACTACAAAAATATATCCATCTACTAAAAGATTAGTACGTACATGCTTCAGATGAATGGCTTGACCAATACCCTTCTAGATTTAAGATGTGTCATTAAAACAATACTACTAGAGATAACTCTGAGTTCCCATCATTTCTAGACTGCCATTCCACTTACTGCTCCCGAGGTAAGGTCAGTCAGTCATTACCAACCCACTATATCCTAACACAGGGTCACGGGGGTCTGCTGGAACCAAACCCAGCCAACACAGGGCGCAAGGCAGGAACAAATCCCCAAGCAGGGCGCCATCCCACCACAGGGCACATGCACACATACCCCCACACACCAAGCACACACTAGGGACAATTTAGGATCGCCAATGCACCTAACCTGCAAGTTCTTTGGACTGTGGGAGGAAACCCACACAGACACGGGGGAGAACATGCAAACTCCACGTAGGGAGGACCCGGGAAGTGAATCCAGGTCTCCTTACTGCGAGGCAGCAGCGCTACCACTGCGCCACCGTGCCACCCTCTGAGGTAAAGTACAACTCCAAAAGACCCATTAAGTGAAAAAGGACATTCAGGAAATTTAATGATGGCTTTTCATTTTTGGTAATAGGGTGATTATTAATAACACTGAAACACAAATTACAAAGGTTGATACTCAAGGATAAAACTAAGACAAAAATTTTCTTGGCTAATCTCAAGCAGTTTTCATTAGTATTTCTCAGGAACTTCTCAGAGACTTTCAAGTCTTTCAATGCTTTAATTGACGACTGTTTGTACTCTAAAACTTTGCGTGATAATAAGCAAAGCATTTAACAGGTAATACTCAAAGTTTAACAAGGATATTTTAAATAGAGGTACAGTGTATTTTGCTAGAAAAAAATGAATCTGATTATTGAACCCTCACATACAAAGGATATATTCTGCTTTATGTGCAAAACAGAGTATGTACAAATTATAATACAAGAATAATTTTAAAACACAGGAGAAAAATCAGAGCAGAAGAAAAAAAACTTTGACAGGAGATAAACAGATATAAATGATTTTTATTGGTTACTTTAATACAGAGTATATAGGTAAACATTACCATCACATTCGGTTGTTCATTAAAAAAAGCAATGGGTGTATCTATAGGACTTGCAACTAAATGAATATCTCAGGACTTGCAGCTAAATGATTATTACAGTGTGACAAAAATCTCTTTGTATTTATTTCTTTAGACAGAAAACCAATAAGAAAGGAACACAAAAATGTTTTCAGGATAAATTAAATTGAAGATGAAAAGGTATCCTTTAAAAATGTAAATCAGGAGTTTATACTGCAAACATCCACTAATTTCATGAACTACTTTGACACAGAATTAAAAAATGATGAGCTTGACATTGCTATTAAAGTGTCATGGGTGAAAACAGAATATAATTCTGATAGCCAAGCATTAATGTTTTAACTTTTTTTCAACTATTATATGGTACGCTTTTTTTTCTTAATTACACTATTTGAGAATACAAAGCACAGATTTCACTTAAGAACTACCATGAGATACAGTACTACTACAGCAACTTGCTTATGAGTATCAACAAGTGAACTGACATAAAATACTCTTTTACAATATATGCTTGCAAATACAGTAAATTAAAGTCTGCAATATTAATCACTAAAAGTAAAAACCATATGTAGCTTTATAAAAGGAAAATATATTTATGATATCAATCACTTAATACTTGATCTTTTGGACTACCCTTATATTACAAAAGATAAATTATTTATTTTAGACTTGGAGTTACAATACATAACAATAAATGGAATATTGACATGGTGGTTAGCACAACTACCTCATACCTCCTGGAATGACGGTTCCATTTGGCCCCTGTCCATGTGAGTGTTCACGGATTACCCAGAATTCTTCCTATATCACAAACTGCATATTAGGTTGATTGGACATTAATTTGCCCCAATACGAGCAAGTGGTGGTATGTGCCGAATATGTCCTGTTACAAATGGATGTCCCAGTCACAACCCTACTTCTGCTCAGTGCTCAACACAATTATGTAATGGAGAAAGCCAAAATAGAAAATGGATGGATATTGGGACCTTTATAAACCATTAAAAGGACTAAAAACAAATAAGAGTTTCAAACATTAAAAATATTTTGACTTCACAAAATGCGTACTAAAGCTAATCGTTGTCATGTAAAATAATATTAACAGTTACTTTACCATGATATGTTTCAGTATTAAATGAGGAAAGGCGTAAGGATGTTTCAATTTACCTCTTTCTATTTATAAAATTGTTCTAGAACTTTTTGCTGTACAAACTAAACATAAAAGCAATATCCAAGGTCAGGATGTCCTAAAGTGCATTTAATAATCATTATTTTGCAGTTCTGTGCTTTAAAAATAAAAAGAACAAAAAAAATCTCTGTTTATGAATATCCATAGAATCCTTTTTTAAGACTTCTGACTTAAACCTAACTAAAAAACTAAACTTGTGGCTATTTAGAGTGACTCACATTCAAGAAAATATCAAACTTAAAAGCAGATATTGAATTTGAATCACAACCATACGGAAATATAGTTTAACCTGCAATTGCCAGTAATATCACAGTGTAACCCAAATCCACTTAATATAATTCAGGATTGCAGAAGGCCAAAGCCTCTCCAAGCATCACCCGATACAAGATGGGATCCAGCACTGGACGGGACACCACTCAATTGCAGGATACCCTTGTACACTCAACACTCATATGTGGACCTGCTCACAGCTGCCTGTTAACTTAAAATGCACTTCTATGGCATGTGGGTGGAAAAATATGACTGCCCAGGGAAAAACCCACACAGACACAGGAAAAGTATGAACTCAACATTGCCCATCTATTTTTCTGAACTTGGCATGTGGGACTTAAACCCAGACCACTGGATCTGGGAGGCAGCAATCCCAGTTTAGAGTTGCCAATCAAACTAATACACTTATCTTTTTGGATGTTGGAGGAAAAGCCAAATGGGCAATGGGGAAGATGTCAAAATTAGTCAGATTTCAGTCGGAAGCAGGTTTGAAATTTGGACACTGGAACCATGATGCAACAGTGTTAACCACTGCAGCATTGTGATGCACCCATATCCTGTGACATTGATAGTCACAACCAAGGATGGACTAGGACAAGGAGGACACAAACAACAAGGTTGGTGCAAAACTGAATGGTGTGTTTATTAACATACAAACAAACAATTTGTGTCCAAGAAAGTGCAGTGCAATTCTTCGAATGAATAATCCATACGAACCAGTGCATGCAGAGTTTAAAATCAATAAATAAATAAGGTCCAATAAATACAATAAAGATCAAGAATAAAACAGAACCAAAATTGTTATCCTTTTCTTTTGCCTCTCTATTTTCGATCTCTCACCTTCGGCCCTACTTACTCTCTGGCTCTCTTCTGCAGGATAGGCTAACATGGTTAACCCTTTATATCCCTCGTCCCAGGGACCACAGACAGTACCCACTGGGATGCCCACAGTCTGAATTTCATCATTCACCACCTGTTTACATCCACAGCATAATCCTTGGAGCCCTCGGCCACTCCTGCTCTTAGTGTTCAACTGTTCCCCTCGCTCCCTCGTGGGGCAATCTGACTGCTTTGTCTCCTCTCCTCCACACTGTACCAACCAACCAAATCTCTTTCTTGTGCTTTCCCTTCTCTCCTGTTCTTGATCCTTCCTATCTCTTTTTAGGTCCTTTTTGTTCCTTGAGTGTGTAGGTGCTTGCCTTAATGACACACTGAGTGTCAATGGGGAATGGATGTACTGATCGTGCTTGCACGTGAATGATCAATCAGTCAGTCTCCCATTCAAGCACTCTGTTGCTGCACAGCTTTCCACCAGTGTGCACCTACACACACAAAGCCTGAGCTGCACTCTCTTTAAAACCATGCATTGCCATGGATCCCTGACGTGCTTCACTACAAGCATAAAGCACTACAAGCATCTTCTTATATAATACGGTACCGTGGCTGTCCAGGATTTTAAATCACCTGTAGCTCGCAAACCATTTACCTATTGACCTGAAATTTGGTACACTTATACTACGTGACCTCTACTGTCCGCTTTCGGGGTGATGATTGACCTCCAAGGTCAAAGGTCAACCCAGGAAGGTCAAGGTCAAAAATCAAATAACTTGTAGCCTGAAATTTGGTACACATATGCTACACTGAAACTCTGTACTACAGCTTTATATTAAAAGCAACGAGTTTTGGAATTATTGCTCTTTTTATTTTATTGTAGAATCAACTCTCAGTAGCAGGCGGTATGGTCAAGTCAAGTGTATTCACTGCATGTTATCATGCAGTACGCTGTTACTGGTCCCAGTATAATAGTAATAAAATTATTTTCAATTTGGTAATAATCTACAGTTGGTACCACACAGTTCAAGAAAATATCAATGACTAAAATTAAACTGAAGTTTATTTTTGTAACGCACTTTTCAGTGAAGACCGACTAATAGTGAATTATCTTTAAAAAGCAGTTGACTACATGATGAAAATTACTTCATATTCATATTCAAAGGAAACAATAGCTATATTAATAAAGGAGATATGTCACAGAAATATAGACATCTTAAGGTGTTAAGATTACGTAGGTAGTGTTTTGGAGTGAATAATTAATTTGACCTTAAACTCAATCTCATGTCCGATGCAGCATGTGATACTGATCAAGTTGCTTAAAGTACCTTTAGTCCAATTGTAAAAAATATTCTAAAAATAATTGTATTAAATCCTGACTTTGTAAGTCCCCTTGGATCGAGTGACCAGCCAAATATACATTAACAGTAAAAAATCTTAATGATATTGATTATGAAGTTAAAATATGACACCATCTTAAGATTTAAAAATATGGTGCTCATGTGTTATAACCCCACCACAGGCACAGACATGAGAAAAGCTTCATTTTTTTTTTACATTAGTTTATTTGAAAAACAAAAACAAGAATATGTAAAATTTGATCTTTAATTACTTTTGAAACATTACTTCTGACGCAAAGTTTCACATCGAAAGGGTCATCGACATTGGAAAATTCTACACATGAGTAACACACGAGTACCAAAAATACTTTTTCAGATAACAGTATTTCCGCTTTCAAAACTCATAATCCTTAATTTAATTAATATTGAGATTTTACAACACTGCGTGGAGTTTGCATGTTCTCCCCATGTCTGCATGGGTTTCCTCCGGGTGCTCCGGATTCCTCCCACAGTCCAAAGACATGCAGATTAGGTGCATTGGCGATTCTAAATTGTCCCTAGTGTGTGCTTGGTGTGTGTGTGCACCCTGCAGTGGGCTGGCACCCTGCCCGGGGTTTGTTTCCTGCCTTGCGCCCCGTGTTGGCTGGGATTGGCTCCAGCAGACCCCCGTGACCCTGTAGTTAGGATATAGCGGGTTGGATAATGGATGGATGGAGATTTTATAATGTCTGCTAAGATTAAAGACAGTCTTTAAAGTCTTAGTTTATATGCCATAAATAAGGCTGTTGGTTCAGTCCCAACCACTGACTCTCCAGTCACATCTGTACAAGGTCAACTAACTTGCCTGTGTTCCAATTATACAAAATATAAGTAAAGTACAGTAATCCATCACAATTCGCCAAATTATCCTATTTCATTTAGTGTTTTATGCATTATTATGGTTATATTGTACCCTATTAAGCACTTTAAGGAAAAACATTGCATATTTGTTGATTCCATTTTTTTTAAATTTTGGTACACCCAGTTACTTTCATCTATACTTGAAATGAAAAAAGAAAGAGAATACTAGAAATAATATTCAGTGTTCTCAAATTCAATTTTTTGATACATACTTGCTGTAAATTAGAGTGAATGCCTGAAGACACTGCAGTCCACCCGTAACTAAGACTAAGCAGCGTGTATTAGAGCTGCACTGAATAACCGGGTCTGGATAGATAGATGTATTAGAGCTTGGCAGTGCACTCACTTTGACACATCTGACTTTTCCAATATTGTTTTTAATTTTCAGAGACCATCACCCAACGGCTCAGTGCTTGTTAACTGTCATCATGGACAAAATAGGTCTTTAAGGTGTTAGAATATTCAAGTACATGTAAATCATGGGAAACAACATGCTACATTAGCAGTACTAACTGGCTATTAATTGAGAAATTGTTGGAATGAAAACTTGCTGCCATTATTGCCCTTTATGAAGTGAGTAGGGCGCAGCAGTTGGTTACCGGCATAACTTTGGCATAAGACCTACATATTCTCCACGTTTATCTCTAACTTTTCTCCAACCTGGAGAAACCTTAAGTTAAGTAACCCCATGGCATAAATAATCCCCGACTCATTATCTGCCCAGAACACTATGTAGGCAATGGCATTTGATGACAGATGTGCTGGCAACACCAGCGTGCCTAAATTTGCAGTGCCAAGTTCAGAAAAATAGATGGATGTGTTAAAAATTATAAATACGCAGTTTTACATTCACTCCGTATATTGGTTAATCTTCTCCTAGCAAATGTTTATCTAAACCTAACACAACTTGATAACACAAAACTGGTGTTCAAAATTCTTAATATATTTGTGTGTAGTACTAGGGTGTTGTACCGTGTTAGCCATTATAAATGTAGAGAAAAGCCAAGCAAAAGGACACCTTTTATTGGCTAACTAAAAAGATTACAATATGCAAGCTTTCGAGGCAACTCAGGCCCCTTCTTCAGGCAAGATGTAATCATATTTGTGTAAAGACTAGGCTAAAATGTGGCACAAGGGTGGCATCTGAATATTTTAATTACAAAAGGGGAGCTCACTTCTTGAAAAACGTAAACTAGGTGTGACGTTTTGCTAATACACATTTCTCACCTTGTACAATTTACCGCAAATGCATAACCTTCTGCGTCGTAAAAGGTTAACGTAAACTCCCAACCAACACAGTGGGATGCAGCTGCTGCCGTTTCTTCATATGATAGAAATGTTAAAGGATTTGTGTGTAAACAGTGGCAGGATTCAATCTCCCGGCTGACATGAGAATAAGAGTTGAAATCTGTACGGGAAGTTAGACCTGCTTGGCCGCTGCCGCCGCGAACCTCACCTAGAAAAGTGGTTAAAGGCTGAGCTGAGAGGTGCATCACTGCCATCTGCCGTATGGAGGTGGAATTGGCCGCAACGTTTTCACATTAAATCTTTTTCTGCCGTTGTCTTAAAAATGCTGCGGGAACGTTATGCAAATACGTTTGTAGCTGGTTCTCTTCCTCATCGGTACATCGGTAAATGGTATCCATCCATCCATCCATTTTTCAACCCGCTGAATCCGAACACAGGGTCACGGGGGTCTGCTGGAGCCAATCCCAGCCAACACAGGGCACAAGGCAGGAACCAATCCCGGGCAGGGTGCCAACCCACCGCAGTCGGTAAATAGTATTTTCCCTTTAATAACCATTCATTTTATTAAACTATACAATGATGTTATACAGCAGGGGTCCTCAGTCATGGTCCTGAAGAACCACAGTAAAAGCAGGTTTTCGTTTCTATCAGTTTCCTAGTTAATTCCGCCAAAAAAGAAAACAAATTAAATGTATCTCATTATTATGTTGGTATTTAATTATATAGCTTGTTTGTGCAATTCTGGGCAAGGCTAAATCTTTATCACATTGCAGATTTTGATTTTCTGAGAACATTATCAATATGTTTTGTGAACCAAAACATTATACATTTGTACTCTATGGTCATTTCCTTTTCTCTCTCATTTATTTCTAAATATTTTATTAACACAGCTATTTCATGATGTAAATATATATCTTTAAATGGAAACAATGGTATCCGGAGAGCTGGTGGTTTCTTCTTCATTTTTTTCTCATTTTTAATTGGTTATGAAAATAGGAAACAATTAAAACCTAACTGTAGCTTTTTAAATATAAAATAAGCAATTAAGGTTTTTGAATCATAAAAAGTAAATTAACTAAAATTACAACCAAAAAGCATATTACTTTAGCAGCAAATACATGGGCTCTAATTAAGAATTTGTTTGAAACCAAATCCTGCAGAAAATGAAGACCTCCAGGAATGAAGCCATACAGGCTGAAGAGACTCTTTACAATAGCAATACATACTGTTAGCCACTGGCAGGTATTCCAGAAGTACAAGTATCTGATTTAATGTACAGTCTCTTAATTTAGTTAATTATAAATGATTTATTTACATTGTCATGCAACTTTAATCAGTATCTGGCCGTCATTTTGCTAAAGCTATGCAACATATCCATCCATTTCTAATTCAAGGATGCTGGAGCAAAAGACTATCCCACCAACATCACACTGAAACCAGGAATGAAACCTTTAAAACGTTTTTAAGTTCAAAATATCCATTATACACTGCAAATTTAACAATGCTTTTCCTTAATGCAATACCAGCCATTGTATTTGTGATATTCCAATTGACTCCAGTATTTGCTGGTGTCCATGCATATCCCACAAAGATATCCATCTATCCATCTTCCTAACCCACATATCCAGGGCTGGGACACCACAAGAACAAAGATACGTACAGTGCATCCGGAAAGTATTCACAGCGCATCACTTTTTCCACATTTTGTTATGTTACAGCCTTATTCCAAAATGGATTAAATTCATTTTTTTCCTCAGAATTCTACACACAACACCCCATAATGACAACGTGAAAAAAGTTTACTTGAGATTTTTGCAAATTTATTAAAAATAAAAAAATTGAGAAAGCACATGTACATAAGTATTCACAGCTTTTGCCATGAAGCTCAAAATTGAGCTCAAGTGCATCCTTTTTCCCCTGATCATCCTTGAGATGTTTCTGCAGCTTAATTGGAGTCCACCTGTGGTAAATTCAGTTGATTGGACATGATTTGGAAAGGCACACACCTGTCTATATAAGGTCCCACAGTTGGCAGTTCATGTCAGAGCACAAACCAAGCATGAAGTCAAAGGAATTGTCTGTAGACCTCTGAGACAGGATTGTCTCGAGGCACAAATCTGGGGAAGGTTACAGAAAAACTTCTGCTGCTTTGAAGGTCCCAATGAGCACAGTGGCCTCCATCATCCGTAAGTGGAAGAAGTTCAAAACCACCAGGACTCTTCCTAGAGCTGGCCGGCCATCTAAACTGAGCGATCGGGGGAGAAGGGCCTTAGTCAGGGAGGTGACCAAGAACCCGATGGTCACTCTGTCAGAGGTCCAGAGGTCCTCTGTGGAGAGAGGAGAACCTTCCATAAGGACAACCATCTCTGCAGCAATCCACCAATCAGGCCAGTATGGTAGAGTGGCCAGACGGAAGTCACTCCTTAGTAAAAGGCACATGGCAGCCCGCCTGGAGTTTGCCAAAAGGCACCTGAAGGACTCTCAGACCATGAGAAAGAAAATTCTCTGGTCTGATGAGACAAAGATTGAACTCTTTGGTGTGAATGCCAGGTATCAAGTTTGGAGGAAACCAGGCACCGCTCATCACCAGGCCAATACCATCCCTACAGTGAAGCATGGTGGTGGCAGCATCATGCTGTGGGGATGTTTTTCAGGAGCAGGGACTGGGAGACTAGTCAGGATAAAGGGAAAGATGACTGCAGCAATGTACAGATACATCCTGGATGAAAACCTGCTCCAGAGCGCTCTTGACCTCAGACTGGGGCGACGGTTCATCTTTCAGCAGGACAACGACCCTAAGCACACAGCCAAGATATCAAAGGAGTGGTTTCAGGACAACTCTGTGAATGTCCTTGAGTGGCCCAGCCAGAGCCCAGACTTGAATCCGATTGAACATCTCTGGAGAGATCTTAAAATGGCTGTGCACCGACGCTTCCCATCCAACCTGATGGAGCTTGAGAGGTGCTGCAAAGAGGAATGGGCGAAACTGGCCAAGGATAGGTGTGCCAAGCTTGTGGCATCATATTCAAAAAGACTTGAGGCTGTAATTGCTGCCAAAGGTGCATCAGCAAAGTAATGAGCAAAGGCTGTGAATACTTATGTACATGTGATTTCTGTTTTTTTATTTTTAATAAATTTGCAAAAACCTAAAGTAAACTTTTTTCATGTTGTCATTATGGGGTGTTGTGTGTAGAATTCTGAGGAAAAAAATGAATTTAATCCATTTTGGAATAAGGCTGTAACATAACAAAATGTGGAAAAAGTGATGCGCTGTGAATACTTTCCGGATGCACTGTATGCTGCCTAAATTAAATATTTCCAAAGGTAAGTCTTGTCTAGACTATAATTCAATTACCATGGACTATAAGGAAAGAACATACGGTCACATTTGATGGACACATTCTAATGCTCCAATAAGCTGTCCTTAACTCATTTGGATAGGTCATTGATTAGGTGTCCATCTTTTTAACTGAAGAATGCTTTTGAGCATCCCACTTAACCAATTAGCATTTCCTATTCTTGTGTTTTTGAACTAATTTCAATAAAGATTATCCACCTGGGAGCAATGGTAGTGGGGTAAAGTAGAGCTACCTCATGGATCTAGTGTTCTTGGTTCAAATCTGCCTTGTTATTGGCTGTGAGGAGCTTATATGTTTACCTTGTTGTCTGTGTGATTTTCCCATATTGAAGACATGTATGTTAGATTGATTGTTGATTTAAAATTGGGCTTATGTGAGTGTGAAATATGGAGTGTACAAAGGCAGTAGGTTTGTCATTAGATAAATATCTACTAGAGTATCTCTGTATTAGATTAAAATGGATTTGAAAATGGGTGGGGTGCATACTGAATGATTTGGCTCTAACTGCAGCCTCTCAGGCATCTCATTATATTTAACATATTTATAAAGTTTCCAGGTTAATTATCAGTCCAACCAAATAAAAATATCTATTTTACTAGGGGGCTTTGCTCGCCAGCCCCCGGGCCTGAGCTACGTGCCAGCCACTTTGCGTCTCTGTCACTCTCATATGTGGATTTCACTTTCACCAAACAACAAATCTTTTAATTCTTGTAGATACGCCTCTTCATTCGGAAGAAACACTACTTTTCCCTGATGGCAACACGAGTTAGACGATCTACAAGTCTCCTACTTAAAGTTTAAATCTGAACAATATATTCAATCACTTTTCGGTTATTTCATTGAGTAATGATTTCTGTTTGTTTGCACTAATGCAATCTTTACTATCATTTTTTTGAGACTTTTGAATTTTAGTACTTTCATTATCTCTAACTTGCTCTGCATGTGCATTACGCCAACATTTTTTAACCTCTTTATGAAGTTCTACTTTGTCATCTACTCTTTGTCTTTTATTTCCGGCCCCAGGCATGGTTAAATCTCTTGGCACAAAGTCTCATCTCGTGGGATTTGAAAGTATCTCTCTGAAAATGTCACATCTCGTCCCAGGCTAAAGAGTCTCGTCTCGTCCCAGGATTTTTTTATATATTAGAGAGATATTATCAGCATTGTGGCATCAGGAAAGGCCTCAGGCTGTAAAAACCATGCTGAAACCTATACATGATTAATACTTCAAATATAAATTTGGAAAATGTTAGAGTGTACCCTGTAAGCCACGCACCGGAGCTTCGCCAGTCTCCTGTGGAAAGTGAGCAAGGTGCTATCAAGTCATGAGTTAGCGTGGCTAAAGAAGCAAGCCTGAAAAAGAAGCTAACAATGTTGGTAGTATGGCATGAGGAGGAAGGGATATGATATGGATATGATATGATATGTGGATATGATAGAGAGAAGAAAGATAAAATACCCTTAGTCCAAGAAAAAAGATGGAAAGAAATAAAGCCCAAGAGCAGGGGTATGGTTAAAAATGACTGTGCAGTGGAGCACATGTTAAAGGAAAAAACAGAGTTGAGATCATCTTGAATAAGAAATGGAGAGAATATCTGGTGGAGGTTAAGAAAAAGAGACAGGGCAGTGAGACCCAAATTTGATTATGGCGATGCAGTAATAAATGTAGTAAGTATTTACACTCCATAGGTGGGGTGTGAGGAGAAGGAGAAGGAAGTATTCTGAAAACAACTGGATGAAGGGGTGGCTTCAGTATCAATAGGAGATAGAGTCTTTATTGGTGGAGATTTAAATGGCCATGTAGGCAGAAATAAGGGAATCTCTTCAATGATCCATTGAGGCTTGGGCTATGGAGAGAGAAGCACTGAAGGAGACAGCATAGTTGACTTTGCAGTAGCATGTGACATGGCAATACTGAGCACATTTTCCATAAAGTCTGAAGACCAGTAATTACAACTTGTGCTGAAGAAGTCACTTTTAAAGAAGACTGTAAACTGCAAAGTGTTTAACAATGAATATGTAACAGCACAACATCAGATGGTAGCATATTGGAAAGGAAAGCAACTGATGACTTCTAAAGTCTAGTGGTGGAAGCTTAAAGAGCAACCTCAGGGATCAATTTAAAGAACAAGTGATCCAGGTTGTAACACCAAATGCAAAGGTCCATAAACAGTGGGAAGAAAACAGCAAGACTATTCTAAAGCAGGAATGGAGATGCTTGATAAAACCTCAGGAAAAGGCATTCCATGACATAAAGAAGTGAGGTGGTGGAATCAGGAAGTACAAGATAAAGTCAAGAAAAAGAAAGATGATAAAAATGTACATAATAATATAGATGGAGAGGAAGAGAGGGAATCATTTATCTTGGTAAATAAAGAAGCAAAAAGAGCAGTGGTGAGTGCCAAGGCAAGAACAATGGACATTGTATATGATCAGCAGTAAATTCCAGAGGATGGAAAAGATCTATAATATTGCCAAAGCAAGAAATAAACCAAAAAAATAATTTTATGCAAATTAGACAATAAAGGGGGAGGATGGAAATACCCTAAGCAGTAAGAATGAAATCAAGAAAAGATGGAGAGGATATTTCTGAAAGTTTCTAAATGAAGAAAAACCCTGGAAAAGATCTAGGGATCCATATTACTAACCGAGAATGGTAAACCGGAAGGCATGGACGCAGGTCTCGGTAAACCGGAAGGCATGGACGCAGGTACACGGCGATGGACCCAGGAGACATAGTGCACAGGCGCCTACAGCCTGCGTCTCATAAACCGCAAGCGACGTGTGATCCACTGCGAACGAAGGAGTTACAGCTCAAAAACGAAAGAGCTTAACTAACGTAAATAAGACATGAAGCAACAACGCGCCCATAGCTAACGACTAACGACACAGCCACACAGAAAAGAGGATTCTGCACTGCACCCCAGAGTCAAACGTAAGACACTACGGGGTCCGCAAAGGTCCACAAAGATAGTATGGAATATATAAGAGCACACCCATCAAAAAAAATCAATCATGTAAAAGCACGTAGTACACACAAATCATGTGCTCTCAGCACATATAAAGCGTGCAGCCTTTTCAGCAGCTCCGTGTATGACTGTATATGTATGTGTACTTTTCTACTTTTATTTTTCTATTTTTATCAGTATGCTGCTGCTGAAGAATGTGAATTTCCCATCGGGATTAATAAAGTATCTATCTATCTATCTATCTATCTATAAGGACAATAAAGAGAATAGAGACCCAAAGGCATTGGAGAGAAAAAAAGGCAGATAAGAGATTATGAAAGCAGTGGAATTCGAAAGGCTCAAACAAACGATGGCGCGATACACATGCAGACAAAGGTACAGAATATGAAAGCAGTAAAATTCGAAAGTATTGTAGCGTCCCAGCCAGGTTGAGGGCTTTTTGGTTTTAAGTGACTGTTAGGTCCGATTGAGGGAAGGCAGAGTACAGCACGGAAGACTGATAGCGGGGTATTGATTTGATGCGGTAAGGGGGGGGCGTTGGAGAGGGTGCTAGAAAGTTGTGTTTGGGGTTAGGAAGTCAGCGATTGTTCAAGTAAAACTTTTGTGACACTTTATCATGTCAGTCACTACAGTATCAAAGAAAAGATAGAAAAGATTGCATTACCGCAAACAAAAGGTGATTAATCATCAGAACCAGGTGTAATTGAAAAAATAGCAGGACAAATTGAGGTCTGAAAAAAAGAGTAGACAACAAAGTCTTTTTGCATTCGCATCATTCAATGGACAAAATGTGGATTTACACAATAAAGGACCATATGCTATGAGAATCTGAAAAATATTGTTTTTAATGAAGCTTTAAAGTAAAATTGAAAATAATGAAATTGAAACAATTCCAAAAAAAAATGTAAAATTGTATATCCAATTAACCAAACACAGGGGTTGGCGAGCGAAGCGAGCAGGGGGCAAAGCCCCCTAGTGATTTACTAAATGAAAGGAAACTTCTGCAATAAACAGGGAAAAGATTAAAATTGCTTTGAGAAAAATTTACCAATGGAAAGGCTACCGGACCTCATGAGGTACCAGCCAAAGTACGGAAAAGTCTGGGTGAGGACGGGGTGGATCTACTATGGGACTTAATGAGTAAGATGAAGAAAGGATACAAAATGCATGGAGAGACAGTGTGCTCACCTCTATTTATAAACAGAAACTTGACAAACAGGAGTTTGGAAACTATTCTGGCATAAAACCTATGTTCCACACAATGAAAATTGTGAAAGAATATTAGAAAAATGGATGAGAGAGGGAACAACAGTCGTGAACAGCAGTTTGGCTTAATGCCCAAAAGTGGAACAAGTGGTGCCATATTTGCATTGAAGCAAGTAATTTAAAAGTACAGAGAAAAGGGTAAATAGATACAGAGAAAAAGGATTTATAGATCTGGGAAAGCACATGGCAGGGTGCTGTGGCAGGAGGTATGGAGGCGTATGAGGGAAAAAGAGACACCTGAGAAGTATGTAAGGCTAGTGAAAGATATGTATTGCAAGGCTAAGGTCAAAGTCAAGAGTAGTGGTGGAACTGCAGAAAGCTTTACTGAGAAAATTAGACTCCACCTGGGATCATTTGTAAGCCCTTACATCTTTGATCCTATAATGGATGTAATACGTAGTGAGATCCTAGAACAAGCACCTTGGGCCATGCTCTTTGATAATGAGATAGTTGTAATTACCTCCAAAAGAGAGGAACTGCAATGAAACTTTGATCTATGGAGAGAAGCCATGGAATATAGAGGATTCAGGATTAGTAGAAAGTAGACATAATATACAGTATGTGTTTTAAAGGAGAGTATTGAGAAGGAAGCATTCAGTTGCTCTCAGGGAGATTAAAAATGGTAAATGAACTGAAATATCTTGGTTCCTTTGTGACAACAAATAGCGGATTAGATATTGAGGTACATAATATCTAATTTATAGGTATAATACAGGCAGGATGGAACTGCTGGAAACAGCTGTCTGGTGTTACAATTATGGGACAACTCTATAAGACAGTAGTCAGACCAGCAATTATCTATGGAGCTTAAATATGGCCCCTGAAGAGGAGACCCAAGACAGAAAGCTAGACATAGTGGACATGAGGTTGATGAGGTGGCTGTGCAAAGTGACAAAAAAGGAACAGATAAAAATTACAAGATAAAGAAAACAGCAAAAGTTGTAGAAATCGTGTTTGAAGTTCCAAAAGAAAAGGCTGCAATGGTATGACCATGTTATGAGACGAGACGAAGGGTATGTAGGCAAGATGGTGGTGAGATTGGATGTTGAAGGAAGGAGAAGAAAGGGGAAACCAAACAAGAGGTGGATGGATTGCATAAGTAAAGTTCTCAGGGAGAAAAGATTAAATGGGAACACATATGAAGATTGCAGAGTTTGAAGAAGTCTAGTCAAAATGAATATAGTCATATGAAAATGGGAATAGATAAGGAAGGAAGGACTTCTGTTTATTTCCATTTTTATGGACACCATTTTGAGTATCCCCCTCTGTAATTGTTAAAGGTGCCAGTTTTGCATGTTTTTGCCTCCTTATTTTCTGGGTGCAGTTTACTGCCACAATGGTCTGCTTTCATTAAATAATTTATATGTTTTTTTTTTTTTACTTTATATAAAAAGGTTAAAAGTTTTTAATCTATACATTAAAAAAATCATTTTGAATAAATACATTTTAAATGCAGTCTTCAGATTAGTTTATTCTTATTTTGTGAAATTCACTGAAAACGGGTTTAGATTTTTCCTTTGTCATCAAATTTTATTAGGTAAATATGCAAATATTTGGGCAGGAGGAGGAGTATAGAAACCTCATCAAGGACTTTGTTAAATGGTGCGACTTAAACCACCTACAACTGAACACCAGCAAAACCAAGGAACTGGTGGTGGATTTTAGGAGACCCAGGCCCCTCATGGACCCCGTGATCATCAGAGGTGACTGTGTGCAGAGGGTGCAGACCTATAAATACCTGGGAGTGCAGCTGGACGATAAATTGGACTGGACTGCCAATACTGATTCTCTGTGCAAGAAAGGACAGAGCCGCCTGTACTTCCTTAGAAGACTGGCATCCTTCAACATCTGCAGTAAGATGCTGCAGATGTTCTATCAGATGGTTGTGGCGAGTGCCCTCTTCTACGCAGTGGTGTGCTGGGGAGGCAGCATTAAGAAGAAGGATGCCTCACGCCTGGACAAACTGGTGAGGAAGGCAGGCTCTATTGTTGGCATAGAGCTGGACGGTTTGACATCCGTAGCAGAGCAACGGGCACTCAACAGGCTCCTATCAATTATGGAGAATCCACTACATCCATTAAACAGTGTCATCTGCAGACAGAGGAGCAGTTTCAGCAACAGACTGCTGTCACTGTCCTGCTCCACTGACAGATTGAGGAGATCGTTCCTCCGCCAAACTATGCGACTCTTCAATTCCACCAGAGGGGGGTAAACGTTGAACATTATTCAAGTTATTGTCTGTTTTTTACCTGCATTTTTTATTACTCTTTAATTTAATATTTTTTGCTGCTGGAGTATGTGAATTTCCCCCTGGGATTAATAAAGTATCTATCTATCTATCTATCTATCTATCTATCTATCTATCTATCTATCTATCTATCTATCTATCTATCTATCTATCTATCTATCTAAATACAAGTTAGAGTAAATCCAACATAATGATGAAAACAACAATACAATATAAAAACACCTCCTCCATGGGTATCATTATAAAGGTCCATAGCAAACCATTTAAGGAGACTGAAATTGCACAAATTGGAAGTGTGTAAATTGACAATTCTAATTTCTAGAGGCAAAAGTGATGTTCTTAAAAATCAGGTCCCAATCAAGAGGAGTAGACAGTGACAGATCATGTTTCCAATCTGACTGAATGGGCAGGAACTTCATGGCAGCCTTGTGAAAAAGGTACAAGTAGCAGAGACAGATTTTGTCTGAGGGCACAGAAATTGAGAAAAAGTGAAAAGAGAGTTAGAAAAAAGTGCAGAAGACATTGAAAAACAGGATTAGATTTACAAATACAATGAAGTACAAATGTGGCAACTTTACATACATACTTAATCATAGATATATGAAAATGGACGGTAAAGACTCTAAATTATCCAGTGTAAGTGAGTGCGTGTCAAAGTATTCCCTGTAGAAGACGGACATGCCGTCATGGGTAGATTCTTACTTAGTTAATAGTGTTGCTTTGAAGGCTTTTGATCCTCTAAGCTGGATACGTTGATTAGAAAATGGTCGGATGGATTCTAATTTTAGCATGTACTCTGTGGTTGTTTTAGCCTTGCATAAAACATTTTGAAATGGACACATAATGTCTTACTCTTCAACAAAATCTTTTTTGTAGTAATTTCTCTAATAATTTTAGAGTTAAGGTAATTAATTTATGTTAAAGCACACAATAACTCTTCCCCTTGATTCTTATATTTATAGAAAATGTCCACGTTACAAGATATTTTAACCCATACCCAATTTTTAAATACGTAATTTCAGAAAGAAACAAAAACAGGGATCAGGGAACACAATCTGACAGACACATACCAAGTTCTGCTGATGTTTAGCTGTTACTCTTGTACACGAATAAAACTAAAGCTACCTGATCACCCTAACTAAAGGAATAGGCCTCCTTTGCCCTGAAATTAGCAAATGTTGCCAAGCAACAGACTCAGACAGGAGGGAAGAAGGGAAAAAACAGGTAAAAGAAAGGACTAATGGTTACACCACCATGTTATTCCCGACAAGAGGTTTGCCAGACAGAAATAAACAGGCGTACAAGAGAGAAAACATAATATATTCCCACAAGACACTACAGAGCAGGTGACTCTGCAGGTGTCATTACTCTATTTAGTATTGGAGGGGGTAATAGGGATTGTCAAGTAGTTGCAGGAAAATGACAAAAGAGGGATTGCTTCTTTAAAAAGGAGCAACAAGTTGTCTCCATAAAGTAGAGGCAGGAACCATGGAGATATGATTGTAGGTCACATAAACATAACCTTTTAGGCACTGGAGAAAACATGGTCCCAAATGGGATCAGCTGCAACTGTGATTTTCCTGTGAAGGAGGGAAAAGGGTGGAGTCTGCCTTAGAAACTTCGTCTTTTAAGGGTTACTAAATACCTAATTGTGGAAGAACACCAGGTGTTACTGGAAGAATTTCTAGAAGTCAAAGCAGTGCTGCTCCAACCATGAATGTGACAATGTTTGACTAGAGGGCCTCTGAGAATGGAAATAAAGGGCTGAATCTGGTGGTAGGAGGAGAACTGGCTTATGCAAGGGAGGAAGAGAAAGTGAAAGTGAGAGATGGGACGTGGTAAGTGCTACTCTGGAAGTGGAAGTAGACAGGGTTACAGCAGGAAGGTCCACAGTGGCAGCAATTAATTATTTATTGTGTTTGTGTGTCCTTTATTTTTATGATAAGCAAACCTTTTTTATAATTCTGAACTCCTTGGTATTATTTTGGGAATAGAGAGTTGCTTCTGGAGCCCTTTCGTTTTTTTTTACATCACTGAACTGTTTGTGTGCAACTGTATTCACCAGACTGATCTTCAAATTCTACATCACATTTGCTGACTTTATCTATTGACATTTATTTATTATATTTATGCAGTAATTTAACAGTGCAGCTTTTTTTTCCTTCAACAATTCCATCAAGGTACATTTACCTTTTTCTATATGCCAACTTATATATTAACTTTAAAAAATTACGGGAAAGATAACTAAATCAGAAACTGCCACATTACCCTTACATTTTATTTGCACATTATAATATCCACTATAAATCTTCCAGTCTTGAGAAAAATCCATGAAGACTTTGTAATATTGTTTAACTGGACATGGGATTTCAGCCCAGGACACTGGTTGCATTAGGCAGCAGTACTAACCACTGTGCCACCATGTCATCCAAGGATACGTAGAGCTAAGCACAAATGTCAGGAATTCTTTCTGGTATGAGGAACAAATGTTAAATTCAGGTAATGAATGTGTGCAGAGTTGAATGAAGAAATATGAAAAATAATAAACAGTACTAATCACTTTACCACCATGTCACCCCTAGGAATCATATAGCTAAGTACTATCTATCTCTTTAAATTTAGAGTAACCACCCTATGCACAAGTGGGAAGTACAGGTTAAGGAATGCTGCAAGCTTTTCTTTCAAGTAATTTTTAAGAAAATGGCAAACATTGTTATATCTATAGGCAATAATATTGTACTCATATAAAGGAAGAAGAAGGAGACAGGCTCAAAGTGATAAACTTTAACAAGTCCTTTTACTAAGATCGTTTTTGAGCACACGTTACACCATCTTATTATTATCTACTTCCTAACTGCTCCCCAATACCCATAATTCCTTATTACTACGGAATCCCTGGAAGTTCAGACTTACAATATAGTACAAACATGTAGCTAATTACACTCTTCATTTAATCAGATGAACCATTCTTGCTGCCTACTGTCTCAGAAATTACTAATGTGATTTTATGCTTACTGCTGTTGTGACCTTTTGTTCTCAGAAATCTCTGTTTTGCTTCATTTTATTTATGCTTGTAAAAAAGTAAGTTCCCTACAGTTAATGGTGTTAAGAAAATACATTATAAATGTAAAATAAAAAAGGACAGCAGCTAATCAAGTAAACTGATGCAATTTCCACTTCCGTTTATGATCATCATAAGGTAGCTGCTTACAGTAAATCACTTTGTGAAACGGAATACAAAGATAAAAGGGTGAGTGTAAAGTAAAATGCAAGTTGCTGGCAGGAATTTTAGAAACAGCAGAATGATAGCCAATACCTGGAACTTGATATCCAGTTAAGTTTCAAGCTCCATAAACCAAGAAAGCTTCTGAGTAAGCAAATGCTTGACCCACTGTAGTCCTCCAGGCCTAGGACTGGTCACCCCTGATCTAATGCCAGTTTTACAGAATCCATTCCTAGCAAAGTTCTTGTTTCCATCACTATATTACTTTGATAATCATTTTTAGTTTGCTTAAATGATCCATGAATACATTCTAAGACACAAATTAACTAACTCCATATATAAAATAAGATGGCATTCTAATCCCGGCTGCTGGAACTGTAACATTGTCATTTTAATGATGCCCTGAGAAAGGTACCATTTACTTGTTTATATTATAGAAGTCTTTTTGAACAAAGAGTATGTTACTTGCATAATTATTGGAGAACATACATGCATGTGAGCATTCATTACTTTCTTCCTTTGGTTCAAGTTAGGGAAAAAAATAAAGCCTTGTCTAAAAAGAACTGAGCAAGATACTTCCATGGAAATATTGTCCGAACAATGCTTGAAACTTCTAAACAGCAAATGTCAGGATTTCTTTCTGGTATGGGGAACACATTTTAAATCCAGGTAATGAATTTGTGCAGTGCTGAATGAAGGAACATAAAAAGAATAAAAAGTACTAACCACTGTTCTGACCAAGAAGCACACAAAAATAGACAAGTACTGCCATGTATTTGTTTCCACTTGATCCCTCACTGATGATGATGAGATAAAGCAACCATTCAACAAATGAGAGTGGGCTTTGTGCATGTGTATACGTTACACATCAGTTTGGAACTTTAAAAATCTGGTCGCCATATAATTTACCTTCCATTGCTACAGTAATCTGATATCCATAACAGCCACTCACTGTAGTAAAGTTTTCCTTTCAATTCTAATATTCCCTAATATTTGTCATAACTGAAATGCTTTGCAAGTCACATTTCATGAAATTACTAAAGCCAGACTTCCTCAAGCAAAGAAGGAATTAATTACATATTTTTAATTTAATTTAACTCATGTTGATTGGCAATTGCAAATTGTTACTCTATGCAAATACCGTGTGTGAGTGGTCTTTATGATGGACTAGAGTCCTGTCAAGTCTTGTATTCAGCATTTTGCCAAACACTGCAATGAACCTGAGAAGGTTCTAGAACCTACCTACTGAACTCAGTCTGCTGAGGGCCACAGTATCTGTACGGACCATGAAAGCACCTGAATATTGCACCATGCATTCATTTTCTAATTTGTTTGTAAATTTGATTTCTTTTTGACATAATTTGCTTCCATCACTACACATGGAAAAGATGTTTTTAACTCTTTGGCATTCAATGTACAACAATGTACAACTCGTAAAAAGGTCGGCTCCCACATTTCACAGTTTTAAGTTTTTGCTAAAAAAGCACTTTTATTTACTTGCTTTTTAGCTTGTGAATTTGAGAGGTTAAATCTTTCTATTTATATTTTTATACTGTGTTCATCTTACGTATATATTTTTTATTTTGCATAATTTTATGTTATTTATGTTTGTGTGTTGGTATATGTGTATTCATGTATGTATAATGTTTCTCGTTTGCTTTTTATTTAATAATTCTTTATCTGCCTTTTATTTCATAGTTACTTTTTTCTATGTAAAGCACTTTGGTCAACTTCTAGTTGTTTTAATGTGCTATATAAATCAATACAACCTAACTAAAACTATATCAACCTAATGTCATGTGAAAAGACAGTTTCCTCTTAGGTATTAATAAAGTTTATCAAATCAAATAAAAAAATGTTAACAAACCAGGCATATGTTATAGATATTACACAAATCAGTGCAATTATAAAGTACAAATCAAATTTAAAAAGATCAAGAAATTGTATATCAGTTTGTTTTTTGTAACTAAATCAAGGATGGGTCGGGTAACTATGACATTTATATTTATGAACAAAAGATTAAATAAACGATTGAGAATTTAATTGAAAACCATCTGCCTTGTTTTACAGACTCTTGAAAACTGTCCAGGTGCGAATTTTTCGCATACAACCCCTCAGTCAATGTCAATGTCAAATTTATTTATATAGCACATTTAAAACAACATAGGAATGCTGTGGCCAAAATGCTTTACAATAATAGAATAAAAGAAAAACATACAATTAACATGAATAACAAATAGAAATAAAATAAATGAACATAAATAAAATAAATAATAAATAGAAGTAATGTTACATAATCACAATGAGGAAACCATCAGTATTACTGAAGGTCACGGAATGCAAGTGAATAGTGTCGGACAAACAATCATGAGCAGGGCCGCATTTTCCTATAGGCTAACTAGGCTTCAGCCTAGGGCCTCAAGATCAAGAGGGGCCTACATTCAAATTGTTAGCAAAATTTTATTATCTCTCATGTAATTTACAAACTTAAAAATGGAAGGTGAAAGGGCCTCATAAGTGGAATAGCCTAGGGCCTCTTTTCATATAAATCCGGCCCTGATCATGAGACATTTATATTTATGAACAAAAGAATAAATAAACAATTGAGAATTTTACTGAAAACCATTTGCCTTGTTTTACGGACTCTTGAAAACTGTCCAGGTGAGAATTTTTCCCATTCAACCCCTCAGTCAGACAAACAATCATAAGCATTAATAAAAAATATATAAGCTGTTTCTATGTCATCACAAAAATTACAATTGTTATTGTCGAAACAAATCAATGTCGCAGTAATTCTACAGGTGTGTACATAGCATGTTTAATTTTAAAATTAATCTGTTTAGCTTTTAGAACCAACACGAAACTTCAGGAATTTACACCTGACAGCAGACGTTGATGTCACTCACTTAAAACTCAGCAGCCTTCTTTCACTTCGACGGTAAATTTATGACAGTAAACCGTGATCTTTGTATTTCTCGAAATCGTACTAACTTCACGAATATGGCGAGGTGTACTCATGATGCTCTATGACGTTCATAACACGAGAAGAGCGTGCACATTTAGTTTCTAAACCAAACGAAGCTAAGCATGCAAAAGCCGCGCCACAACATTGGGGCGTTGCTTTCGTGTGTCAGTCAATTCAAATGACAACACCCACTCACACTGACGGTGATAACATTCGAGCCAATAAGAGGGAGTGGTTTTACCAGCACAACGCAGGGTATAAAAACTACCAATAAAAGAAAAAGAAGAAGGAAGATTTTATTGAGCGTTTTGACCAATGAGCGAACACATCAAAATCACGGGGTGGACGGTGCATGGCCGCCATGTTGGGTGCGGCGGGAAATCGCTTTAGTTTATTTATTAATTTATTTTTTCAACATTTTGGCAGGTACTTTTAACATTGTTAAAGTTCGGTGTAAGCGGCAATACATATAAATAAAGATATGAACTGTGATTTAAGAAAATCTAATGTTTACATTAATATTAAAATCCTTGGTTTCTTAACTAAAGTAAATGTGAACACCTCACTGGTTTAAACAAGTAAATATAACAAAGAATAAGACCAAAACAGTAATACTGCTCTTAATGAGATACTTTACATTTTTCTGTTTGTCAAAAGAAATGTCAACAAAAATGAATTTATGTTTAGTACTGGAATTCGAATTATAACCCTAAAATTCAAATTAGTAGAAGTCTAGTGATGCATAAATTTAATGATAAAAATTAATAATAGTACTTATTAATATCCTTGAAATGACTGCAGATGTGCGTGTTATAACGTGAAAATTGGTTGTATATTACAACATCTGTTTGTCAGGCACACGTAATTGGTTGTATATTACATCTGTTTGTCAGGCACACGTGTCTACACCTGACAATTGACCACTGACACATATTTCAAAAGATGCATCTCAGATAGAGAAACAATTCACTGTCTTCTTCATGTCTTCCTTAGATTATTGCAAATGTTTGGCCAAAAGACACCTCACAAAAAACTACTGGTTGCTTCCATTGGTTAATCAGCTCCATATCATTCTACCAATGTGCAATATAGACCTTAAGTCAACAAGTGCAATTTGTATATTTATTACTATTCGGTTTGTTATTATTTTCTCTCTTTTTGTCTTTTTAACTCTTACTCCTCACACTGAGTCGACCGCACCTTCAATTTCATTGTTCCTTTGTAAAAGTGACAATGACAATAAAGATCTATCTATCTATCTATCTATCTATCTATCTATCTATCTATCTATCTATCTATGTAATTACCATATGCTAAGGTAATGCTTCTTTCTTTAGGTCAACAGATTAACCATAAGCAATGTTAAGTGAGCGAGTTGTATCTGACACTAGACTAGAGCTGTGATGCTCTTGAGATTTAATTAGTAACTCTTAGTTGTTTCATTATCTGACAGCAGCATTCATCCATTTTCAAACTCGGTTGTCTTGAGTAGGTTGAACACAAAATCCCAGCAAGTACAAGGCAGGAACAACCCTGGACACTGCACAAGTCATTTAAAAGGTAAACATACACATCAGAGGCCAATTTATCAGTGCAAATCCACCTAACCTTTGGATTGTGGGAAGGAACTAGAGCACATTGAGGAAACCCACATTGACACGGGGAGCACATGCAAACTCCATGCAGGGAGCACCAGGAACATAAACCCCAGTCTCCTTGTTGGGTAGCAGCAGCGTTATCACTGCACCACTGTGTGACCCCCTGACAGCAGCATTCATTTATAAATACCAGGCCAGGCCTAACCTTTTTTACAACTCAAGGCCAGATTTTGCTCTGCATGTTCCTGGATCCCCATTTGCCCTTAACAACATACCTTAATCATTGTTCCATCTGTACAAAACCATTTTTAGTATATCTGATACAAATACACAACAGATTCAAAGCAGAACATTTTTATATTTTTAAGATATAAAATACATCATTGGCTGGATTTAATAAATATTGTATTGTATTTGAAATTCTATATTCTATTCTATACAATGCCTAATTTCACACATTGATGGTCTTTTTCTTCTTCTTTCAGCTGCTCCCGTTAGGGGTTGCCACAGTGGATCATCTTTTTCCATATCTTTCTGTCCTTTGCATCTTGTTCTGTTACACCAATCACCTGCATGTCCTCTCTCACCACATCCATAAACCTTCACTTAGGTAAAATATACAAATAAAGAATGTTAATCAAAAATAAATGGTTATTACACTTGACGAGGAAAACTATGTACAGTAAGTAGATGTTAGATGGAACACAGAAAAAGGCAGGGGTGAGATATGACTTGCTATAAGCTATAAATAAAAATACAACACTGGCAGCTCATTAAATAACTGAATGAGGATAAAGCTGTGTAGCTATATAGGAATAAAGAAGGACAAAAAGCGAAATTCATTCATGATTAAATGTTTAGTTTCATATTACACAACCAATACACCAATATGTTTCACAAATAGGGTGTATTAACAACACCAGGGAAAGACAGTGAAAAGCAATGCCATTTATAGGTCCTCTGAAATGGTAGGCTTTTAGCACTTAGGAGAAAGGTTAAACAAGCATTATTCTACAATGGGCCAAAGGGCATCTCCAAACACATACTGTATGTCCAATGACTTTCTATATAATTACAAAACGTGGGTATATATGCTTTATAGTGTATATATATGATACCCTTGGGAGGACCCAAATACCTTATATTCATATACTAGATGGCTAGTTCGATATTTTTTATTTGTTTGAAGCTTTGACATTAAAAACAACTGTCAAATACTGCAAACAAAATGCTTATAATGCTTTTATAACTTTTTTTATTTTGAAACATTGTATTAGCTATACAGAGCCAAACTAAATTATCTAACATTACACATCTTTCAGAAACTGACAAAATACCATCACCTGTATTGCAAACTGTTATATTCAAGCTGTAGACTGTAGCTAATATAAAAAGTAGCATTGGCACTGGGTTATCAGAATACTTCATGCTACAGTAAATTGGCAGTAGGATTCCTTAGAAGCACCATTTGTTCAAAATAGCAGATCTGTACCTCACTAGAAAGCAAAGATTTTGTGAAACTTTGTGAGAATCCTGATGAGTTAGATTGTCATATTTTATTTTAAGCATTATTTTTTTATGTCTGCTTGAGAGCTGGGCAAAGATGTTGAACCAGCAAATACAGTGATAGAGTATCTTTGATTGGGTTTCAGAAATAGATTAAACATGAATGCCTTTACTTTGTGGTTGTCACTCATTTTCCTCTTTTGTGTGCTTTCTTTTTTGCTAAGCGTCTTGATGGTCAGCTTTTTACTTCACTGTCTCCATAGTAAGAGAGAGAGAGAACTGAATATGGTTTCATCCCAGATGCCAACGATGTTTGTACTAGGTTATACTGTGATTCTAAACTGGCCCTATGTTAATGGATTGTTACCCTGTCCAGGGCTGATTTCTCCTGTGTGCCCAAAGTTGCCAGGATAAATTCTTGCCCCCCCCTCCCTCCCCCAAACCAGAACTAAAATTAAATGAATTGTTGAATCTTCTGTTGTAATGTTAGACTGTTAGTAATGTTCATTGATTCTTAATAAAAGAAGTTTGAGTCATACACTGTATAATATAAATCATGACTACTAATACATTTTAAATTTTCCTGACCTCAAAAGCCTAATTTTCTGGTATATATCACATACTGTTCTTTGCCCATCTATCTATCTTCTTAACCCACTTATCCAGAGCATGGTCACAGGGAAGCTGGTGCTTATCCGAGCGATCATCAGACACAAGGCAGGAACAATGCCTGGACTGGGCAAATCAATCCATCACAGGGTGAACACACACACACACACACAGGGCAGTTTAGCAACACCACTTCACCTGTCCAGACTGTCTCTGAGGAAACTCACATGAAAACAGGGACAACATGTTCCATGCATAAAGCACCTAGGACACGAAGCCCAGTCTCCTGGTTGTGAAGCAGCAGTGCTACCATTGCACCACTCTTTGTCCATTAAATTAAACATCTAGAATGTCAACAGAAAAATTTCAAGTTCACTTCCAACTACTGATGAGACTGAAGACACTTGCTGAAAAGCTCACTTCAGTGGTCCTATCGCGCAAAATGCTTTAAATGAAGTGAAATTTCAACCATGCTTAATAATTATTTTATTTTGTTTGAACTAAAAACCTGCCTATAATATGCCAGCACTAAAAACAGTGTACATTATAATCAGGTTGGACACACGCTTACTAACATTATTTAATAGTTAATACAATATTTATTTTAATAGTCATTTCCATAATATGCATTACCACAATAAGCTTTGTATTGCCTTTATAGGTGTTAAAATATTGTCACTCAAAAGAAATTATTTAATATATTGTATTTTAAAGAAAGGAATGTGCTTATGCATGGGTGGAGTGCCACTATTAGGCACATAACCTCTTTTACTAGTGGATTACAGTAAGAAAGATTCATCAGTTTATCAAACTTGATCATCCAGTTCATGGCCACGGGGATCTAGACTGTGTACCAGTGGCACTGAGCACAACGTGAGAACCAAACTTGAATAGTGTTCCAATCAATTAAGGGTATTGTAGAGTAATATACATTTGCAAATAATAAAACATAGCCTAAATAATGTTAGTTCCATGCGGAAAAATACAAAATCCAATAAAAACCTAACAAATTAATACAAATACAAGTCTATAAAAATCTCCTTTATCAATGCGTAGTTAAGCTTTACTTGTTTATTTTCTTATATTTAAACTAAATAACCATGCAATAACCACAAATCTTAACTTTAAGCTTCTATCTAGTGTGTTTGCGGGGTTAAAAAAGACTGGAAGCAGCTCCTGTGCAGTGCACTGTGCTGTAGAGTGACAATCCGAGTACAGTGACTAAGCAGAGGGCGGGCGGACGCGCGTTGCGTCACTGCAACACGTGGTGGCGCAGAGCAGCTAAAGCTGTGCTCCTTTAGTTAAAGCGCCCGTCGCCCAGTCAGCGGCAGCGCTGTTGAGAGCAACAGCACCTTGTGTTCAGTGGACTCGTTGTCATGCTGTTTTTGCCTTGTTTTTTTTTTTTTGTTTTTTTTTTTTAAACAAAAAATGTTATTCGTATTTTAATACTGCTGTTATAACTTCGGGTATTAATTAAACTGTTCGTGTTTTTACGCACGTGAGTTTTACTTTCCCTGATAATTTTTTGAAAAATCTTTGTGCAGAAACTTCTGCTTGAAATGGACGTCTTGTGGACTTTACCGACAAAGCTGCATTCGTCTACGCGACTGATCTGTTCGCCTGTTCCTCATTTAAACTCTCTTAATCTTTATTTGAACTTAAGCACATTGCTGAGATCTACTGCCACACCAAAGATGGAAGCCTCGGTCTTCCACCTATCTGGAGTTTCTAAGACACCAGCGGTGCATGCGCAGTACTTGGGGCCGGGTCGGCAATACAAGATGGCGGAGACGGTGGGGAGGGAGAGGCGGAGGCGGATCCGGACTGAGCTAAGCGAAGCCTATAGTGGATTCCCGGCAATCTTTGTTGAGGTAAGTTATTTACTCTAGTTTGGGTGCCATAGAATGCCTGTACCGACACAGGAGAATCTCGGGATATAGACTGTCTAAATAATGGATTTGATATCGCGCAGTTTGCAATGAAAACAAGGGAAGATAGTTGAGAAGCATAGCCGCACCTCCTAATCGTTGAACGCGCCATCTTGGCCGCATACTTTCCAACCTTGCTGAATTGCCCGCCTAAATATCTGGGTGGGGATAGTAGTGAAGCTTCAATTGAAGTTTGCGTTCTTCGGACAGCTATTGTCAAATGCACCCATTTGCCATGCTTTGGTTCGGGTTGTTCGAATGCATTCGTTTTGACAGCCCCAGCCGTGCGAAGTGCTGCGCAGGTCCCGCTGCTTTCGTTGTGTTTCCGGGCGGTGAGTGAGGCGCATGCGTGACTCGCAAAGGAGCCGTTGCAGCAGCTATAGCTTCGTAGGTTGGGGGTTACCAGTATCGTGTTTTCAAGTGCGAAATCAACCTTTCTTCGTTGGGGGGTTCTAGTAGATAGCTCAGGGCACTGTTTGGGTGCGCGCTTTAGTTGATTACATGATGCACCCGATATCTGAATGTGATACGCTGTGGCGCATCCCGGCTTGTGTATTTGCGCCACTCAAACAGTGATCTGTGGTTTATCCAAACCGGCATAGGCACTAAAATCTTGTTATCGACATAGTACTTGCATAATCTACTATAATCCTAACATTTAGTATTTAAATGTTTTGTCGCTCTAAGTTCTAACAATTGCCATTTTGCAAGGTATACCATAGAGTTTAGGATTAGTCTGTTACCATAGTAGGAACTGTGTGGTGCGCCCCCTTCTGTATTTGATTTATTTTGTACTATCCATTAGAAACCCGCCCACTTGTTTTAGTTTTGAGTTTAAGGACAAAACGGTGCTAAAGCCCATGACTGCTACTACCCTTTTACCCATACTAATCCTTTGCTTAATAAACAAGATCATTCTTAAGCAGATATAATGGTATAGTTATTTTGTACTGTTCGTAAGAAACCAGTGCTGTCGTTTCAGTGGCCATTTTTTGACTTTTAAGGACACGGTGAAGTCCAAGCTTATGAACGCTGCTCTCGTACCAATGGTGATTTTTCTCTAATAAACGAGATCATTAATTAAGAAATGTGGTGTTATCTTTAATAAGCGTAAGTATTCTATTTTCATATTTCATTTTAAACATTTATTTTTTTAAAGCGGTTTCTAGCGTTTGGTGATATCATCGGTGCTCATGAAATGTTAAAGCTAACAGTAATTGCACGGGTTCAGTAAACGAAACCATGGAGAACTGCATTTTTGGGATACAAGAAAATGGAACCTCAGCAATGAGCATTGTCCGTTGTGTGGTATGTTTACTCCTTTTGCCTTTATAGAGTGGGAATCATTCTTGCGTAATTACCCAGTTACCCAAGGTATATCGGAATTAAAAATGCATTATGAGTTTTAATGTGTGATTGACATCGGGATTTCCCCAGTGTAATAACAAATGAGGTGCATTTTATAAACTTAAACCCTTTCAGAATAGGGTTCATAAAGGACGTCTTGATCATTTCCAAATTTGTGACATTCTTTCCAGCAACAAACACTTATTAAAATTAAAAACTTAGACTATTAAATTTGCCATTACCTTTCAACTATATGACACATGCACTTTCATGCGGTTTGTCATATTTTTTAGGGGTTATATTAATGACATTAGTTTTTTTTTTTTTTTTTTTTAAATAGTAAACAATGTGAATAGTCTATTTTGCATTTCCTCTGATGATTGGAATTTTACTGAATCATACGACAAAGCACTTGACAATTTATTCTAGCACTCCTTTGCCACCCAAGGCCCAGTAAACACAAATTAAAAAAACAATCTTGATTTCCCACCATAGGCCACAGTGTCACCTCCATGCAGTCTATACTGGTCCTCCACATGGGCACTCCACCGAATATTGTCCTGAGCCCCCTTATGTACTACATATGCACGTCCAAACACTGCTCCAACACAATCATTCAATTTGATGAAGATACCTTCGGGTCTGAACCTGAACGATAAACTCACATTTGATTTCATCAGATCAAAGGAGATGGTCATAGATTAGAGGAATAATAATTCTTTATAAGAATATAGTGCTTTTCTAACTACTGTACTCGAGAGCTTTTCATCATGAGAGGGGAGACACTTCTGCTGCCACTGCTGTGCAGCATCCACTTGGATGATGCAGTGGCAGCCATTTTGCACCAGTTTGCTCACCACACATTAGCTGTTATGTGGTGAAAGGGTACAAAAGATCCAATTAGAAGCAAGGGATGATTAAGGGTCCAGAATGATTAGACCATGGAGAACCGTTTATACGGGAAATTGGGATATGCCCTATTCTTTATGAAGGGTGCCCAGGAATCTTTGATGATCATAGAGTCAAAACCTTGGTTTCATATCTAAGCCAAAAGACGGTGCTTTTTTTTTTTTTTTTATTATATATATATATATATATATATATATATATATAAATAAATAACAGCACAGTGTCCCCCATCACTGCACTGGGGCATTAGGATCAACATTCAGACCACAGGGTTCATGCCCCATGCTGACCTCGCCAACACCTCTTCCAGTAGCAACCCAAGTTTTTCTTAGATGGTGTTCTATCCAAGGACTGGCTGGGCCCAAACACACAGCTTCAGGTGAATGACTTCTGCTATGACTGCTGACAAGGAAATAGTAAGCAGCCCACACCCTGATCTATATCATGACAGGGATGCTATTGAGAAGATGAAAAACATTTCTTGGAGTGAATGTCATTGATTAAATATGCACAATGTGGCACGGCTATTGCTGAGGAGGTTCACCAGAATCCTTTACTTCCACAAACAAAGAAAAGCTTGGACTTCTCCATCTGTTCTGTCTTCCAGTGGGATCCATCCTTACTAGACGCTACCAGGTTGATGATATGGACAAAAATCTGTGTCGCAATATAATCATCAGTTACAGTAAATTTCATACTGGAATCTCTGCGTGTACTTTTCAGACTGAATCCGGTTTAGGTGTGTCTGTTGGCCCAATTTGATAGTGGGTAATTCTACATTGTTTCTTTTCATAAGGACCATTTTAAGCAACTCAAGTATTAATAGTAATGCATTTTATATAACACCTTTACTATGCTCAAAGAGCTTAACCGAACTTTAGAATGAACAGGCGCAAAAAGCAAAAAAAAAAAAAACATACACAGCACCAGCTTCAAAATGATACTGGCAAAAACACTGAAACCTTTAAACTAACAAACCACAGTACGATACAAATACTCCAAGAAAGCCCTTAACAAATAACACTTTGTTGTACAAATGCAAATCATCATGAACCTAGACACAGGTGCAAACTGAAAGTGTCAGAATGTCCGCATCACTTACACACATTTCTGAACAAATGTTTCAAGTTTTTTGAAAGCATTGTTTAAGTTGGATGATCTAATTAATTTATAATCAAAATATTTTTACTGCGAAAAATGGAAAAATAAGAACTGAACAAGAAATAAACATACTGCTTTGAAAGTACAATCTTTGAAAATGTGTACTATATAGACCATAGAAAATGAAAAAACAAAAATATTCTGTAAGCTGCTTTCCAATTCCTGTGGTTTCCCCATTGAACAAAAACAAAACAGTATATCTATATTTCTCTTCAAAACATCCTTATAAACACAGAAAATGTATATAAAGAGAAGTCAAAGAAATGTCCATCTCCATTGACTAAATATTGCCACAGCAGAGGCTGTCAATCCAAGACAATACTCTACTAAAGAAAGCTTTCACACTACTCATTTTCAAAATCCTTTTTCTACAGAAATCAATGCTAGTGGACACTTTAGAACAACTTTTTTTTTTTTTTTTTTTTTTATGTTGAAACATCATTACTCGATGAAACAGAACCTCTCCAATTCAATTGTTTTCAAACTTTGAAGATCTACAGAATTTCAGCATCCTGCGATCAAATGATGTAGAAATACTTAATTGCCTACTTAACTTTATTTTTAAGTTTTTCTATTGCCTTTTTAAAAACAGTTTCCATTGGTGCCCTAAGCATTGCTTACTTTGCTTAATGGTTAATCCAGGGTTAGTTTATTAATCATTATCACATGAGTTTGAAGTAGAACAGCTAACCAAACTTTGATCAGTTTCTTCAACTACCGTGGAGGTGAGGGGAATAGCCTTCCTCAGTCTAAAGATCTGATCAAATTTAAAAATTTTGGTGTGTGAAAGAAGACAGGGATCCTCTTTAAAGTCCGAAGATGTAGTCAAATACAGTTTAAGAAGCAAAAGGACAAAGGTTCTGCGCTGTGAGAAATGTGGAATGCCCAGTCCCCACCCCATACTGTCTCCTTTGCAACAACTAACAAAGAGGGCTTCCTGCTACATTCTCTGAGGTGAAAATTCAGCCAGTCTCTTGTCTCTACCGGTATTACTGTGCATCACTACTGGCCACATGACATTCAATTATGGCACCTGCTTAGCACAAGAACATAAGGCACTGCAAAGGGTTGTGGAGGTAGCACTAAGCTACTTTCTGTACAGTTTTATAAGAGATGTTAGGCATCCAGCACTGTCACTTCCAACTCCTCCCTATTGGGTCAGTAATACAGGATTATTTTCAGTTCTAGCAGTTGATTCAGAAATTTTCTGTAAGATATTTTGCATCCACAGGTCGTAAGGTTCTTAAACAGTTAGTCACAGCAAACACTTAGTTCTAGTATCTATTTTATTTTATAATCGATCTCTATATACTATATCCACCTTAATAAAAGGATAAGTGTCTGTGTTCGTCCAGTTCCTTTGTCTCTGTCATTTCAAAAGATGGCACAACAAAAGAATTTGTAGTAATCCATTTTATTACTACATGCATTACGAAATACATTTCGATAGATCATGCAATGCATATGTTAAAGTTGAGTTCTATGTTATTAAAATTTCAACCCACCTTAGACAGATAGCACAGTTAGTACATATATAGTAACAGGGATGTCACAAGAACTAATATTTCATTGTCATGTTGATGCAAAAATTCCAGAAATGTTAACCGTACTACCAGTTTATAGTATTGGTAGTACTAAGTCAAAGTCTGTACTGCACTTGGGTGACTGCAAGTAAACAGTACTTAAGCAGGCAGGGTAATTAAAAGACATATGAACAAAAATGCTTAGTTTTCATGACTTTGGACTTTAAACCCAGAGATGATGGGTTCATATCTTGCTACTGACACTGTGTAAGCATGAACAAGACATCTGTTCTCCAAATGGAAAAACAAACGTGACCAATTGTATCTTAAATGTACATCATCCTGGGTAAAGGCATCAGCCAAATAAATAATAAATAAATTGCTCCAATGCTTCAGTCCATTCTGTAGTCATTTTGAACATTCAGGACAATGCCTGATATCTGTGCAATGCACTAAGCAGGTTTGAAATGGCCAAAATGGATCACAACTTTCGATTTTGTTGCCAACAGTAACCATTTGCTGTGCATTGGCACAGAGAAAAGGTTCACAATGGGCACACAAAATTTACGAACAAGAATAAGGGATCGTTTTATTAATGAACAAAATAACATTTTGTGCCTCCACTGCTTTTTACACACAGGCTGCTGGACTCACTTCCTGCACTATTCTGCTGTACTGTAATTCTTTTAGTTTGCTGTACACTACTATCCATCCATCCATTTTCCAACCCGCAGAATCCGAACACAGGGTCACGGGGGTCTGCTGGAGCCAATCCCAGCCAACACAGGGCACAAGGCAGGGAACCAATCCTGGGCAGGGTGCCAACCCACCGCAGGACACACACAAACACACCAAGCACACACTAGGGCCAATTTAGAATCGCCAATCCACCGAACCTGCATGTCTTTGGACTGTGGGAGGAAACCGGAGCGCCCGGAGGAAACCCACGCAGACACGGAGAACATGCAAACTCCACGCAGGGAGGACCCGGGAAGCGAACCCGGGTCCCCAGGTCTCCCAACTGCGAAGCAGCAGCGCTACCCACTGCGCCACCGTGCCGCCCCCCACTACTATATTACTCTATATTACTGGTAGTTGAGGTACATGCCACATTCATGAGGGATTCTGATGGGTAGTAGTGAATACGTTTTGTATAATTTTTTTTCCTTTCAAAGACAATTATTGTTAAAGTTAAGTCACTTGTTGAGATTGCTAAAGCTCTAATTGCTTCTTTTAGTCTTAAAACAGTGCCACTGTAGTTACAGGTGTTCAAACCAAACAACTTCTGCTTTTATTCTGATTACTACCTTAGATGAACTCTTACTTCCCAATTTTCTTTGTTTTGATGTCTATTCATAAATTACAAGATAGGGTTACTAAATATTTATTGGAATGTAGCAAGGTTGGATGTTAAAAAAACAATGCTTGCAGTACTGGTTAATACTAAGATTCCAAAGTTTTATTAAAAAAAAAAGGAAAACACTAACATACGCTTTCGTTATTACCACTTTCATTCCATTGTAAGAAGAGACAAAATGAAACGTGATGAATACTGTGTCCTGTACAGACCATAGAAAGAACAAAGGCTTTGCATTCATTCTCTGATTATCTGGAACACATCCACGGATGAACAGTTTAAAAATTTTGTGGTCGCAAGGGAAACCTTATAAGCACTATGCATATAGTACTGTGTGCAGGCAGTCCGAACAGCTGTCGCAGGCTGAGGCAGGTTTCAGACAAATTAGCTTTTTGGCTTGCCTATGCTGGCGATGAAATGAGCTGCTCCATTTGTTAATGCTAAAATTTATTTTATTTAGTGCTTCAGGATATGCAAATATGGGTATGCGAACACTAAATTTGTGTCATTCATTTGGTTTTTGAAGCTAAACTAATGTTCGTTCATATAAGCTCCAAAATGTGACAAACATAATGAAAGCACATGTATCATGTATTTGAAAGGTATGTTGGTGAGTGTAAAGCAGTCTACCAGTTAAACTGCAGGTCCACACAGCCCTAGCAATAGTAAAGTCTGATCTGTCATTAGACACTTTAAAAACCACTCTACAAATGGGGGTTTTACAGGAGCTCTGAAATGATGTATTTATGTAGAACTGACAAGATTGATTTCACACAGGAAATTGAACTTCGGACAAATAAAAATAATAAAAGGAGGGACATGTTTGTAAAATTAATATTCTGGGATTTTATAACATTTGATAATTGAATCAATCTGACACATCCATTATTATTTAGCATGTTCTTAACCAAAAAATGACGCAAGTATATACCATACAATAACAGTACATATATAATATTTGGATTTTTGTTTAGTAAATACCGTCTTTTTCCGAAAATAAGACACTGTCTTACTTTCTTTTTTGGTCCAAAATACGCACTAGGGCTTATTTTCGGGGGAGGACAAAAATAAAAGTTTATTTATATATTTTTATTTAATATTTATTTATTTTACACAATACAGAAATTAAAATTGATTCAATTACAGTCATGTCATCTTCTTCTGGAACATCATCATAAATCAAGATTTACACCCCTGGAGTCTTCCACAATTCCCTTTTTGTACTCGACGGAATAGCTCTTTCGTTTTGTACTCATTTTAACTGCGGTTAAAAATTATTCACTTTATAAAAAATAAAATTACGTATGAGGAAATAATCAGACTTACAAGACTGAAATGAACAAACACTGTATCTGCACTGTCGCTCAATGTAGACTGCTGCCTTAACGAACAATTATTTATAGTGTGCGCCAACGACGCGTTCCGTCGCATTCCGCATATGCATGCCCCCCTCCACCCCCTCCCCACCTCATTCGACCATACTCTGCGATACGCGCGACGCAGTACAACACAGCAGAGCAGAGCGGACACAATATTTATGTATTCATGCTGCCTTATGTTGTATTTTTAAGATAAATTCCAAGAATTAATTTGAAACGAACTGTAGAGGTAAACAATGAATTTCTCGGAATATTTTATTTCAAACATTTCTCTGAAATACGAGTATTAGGGAAGCTAAACATACTTAATAAATCAACAGCATTTTTTAACGAATTCTTTTTTTCACATTATTTTAATTAGGGCTTATGTTCGGGGGAGGGCTTATATTACAACAAGTTCCGAAAATCTCGATAGGGCTTATTTTCGGGGGATGTCTTAATTTCGGAAAAAGACGGTAGTATTTTTTAGTTACTGGAGAGAAAATGTCAGAATACATTTGGAATGTGCTTATGGTAAGATAAATTAGGTAGTCCATTTTGATATTATCCTTTCTAAACTGTATGTTGAAATCCCATCAAGATTGCAAAATCTTTGGGGTTTTTTTTTTTTTTTATACATATATATACTGAGGGAGATCCCCATGTCCATCATACATTAAAATTCAAGTCCTGCATTGTAATTTGATGTTTATAAATGCCAATACTAGTTTATTTAAAGGCTAGTTGGGTAAATTCTTGATGGCTATGCCACCATTGTAAAGCTGTTGTTAATAGTGTGGCAGTATAGCATCGTTAAGGCTTTGGACATCAGTCCCTGAGTTTAAAGCCTGCTACTGACACTGTGTGACCACAAGCAAGTCATTTCACCTGTCTGTGCACCAATTGGAAAAACAAAAGAAATGGAACCAGTTGTATGTCAAATGTTGAAAGTCACATTGGATAAAGGCTTCATCCAAATAAGTAAATATATTAGTATTTATATTGTGGCAGGACATGGGCATGGACTCCGACCAGGACGCCCCTTCACTTTATATTCAGGGGAGCAGCCCTGGACCGTGCAGTACCTCCCCCTGGATGCTAGATGGCCGCCCCCCCTGGGTTTGGAGCGGTGCCTCGGTTTCCTGCAGGGCTCCATGGCAATTGGAGTTGGGTGCAACCCTGTTGGGTCCCGCAGGCACCGCCAGGGGGTGCTGCAGCTGGGACTTCTGAGCCCATATGGGCAGCGTATTCGCCACACCCGGAAGTGCAGCCAGAACTCGTCGATCAACCACATCGAGCACTTCCGGGTGGATTATAAACGGGCACAGCAACCACCACTAAATGGCCAGAGTAAGGAGGAGGATAACAAAGCTTGACGAAGGAGTGGTGGAAGAAAAGAGTGTTTAGAGTGCTTGTGTGTATTTGTACTGGGGACTGTGTTGTGCCTGTGGGCTCACGGGGAAGACGTGCCCCACAGGTGAAGAAAAATAAGTTTATTTGTATACATGCCTCCAGTGTGAGTCTGTGCCAAGTTAGGTGCCTATATAGCACCTTTGTTACAATATATTTTATATCCTATTATAGGGATGTGCACTATATTGTTCACTTTAATAATAAAGTTACTTTTACCAAAGAGTATTGTGAAATTTAATTGGTATTGGTATCGAATACAAAAATCCTGGTATCATGACATCCTTACTTATAAAGGACATTTTGACAGAAAAGTTACAACCACAAATTAACACATGTATATTAGTATTATTAAGATAGACTTTCAGGACCAACAGTGAATCAACAATTAAAACAGTTGTATAGGAGCAACAATAAATCTAGTTTGTCTTGTTGCATACAGTAAGCAAAGGTACACAATAGGATCTCTTAAATTTAGAAAAGGTTTATCAACGCTACAATTGGCATTTGTCCAGAATTTATTTTGCACTTGCACCAAAAAAGGCATCTTTTTTTCACTGGGGTGGGGGGGTTCATTGTCAATTCAATTGTTGCTCTCAGACATAAAGATATAAGTACAGCACTGTAACTAACCAAATGTTTTTCTTTTTTTAAAGCAATAAGCAATAGTAAAACCATGCAAGTTATAGAAGTATTTCTTGGAAAAACAGAGTTGTCATTTCATCAGTATTTTATATTAAAAGTATGTACTGGTTTAAATATTGAACATGGGTTAAAAAGACTTGGGTGTTAGAGATGTAACTATTTATGTGTGTATGTAGTAACAGCAACCCTTAAGGTGTTCTAACTCAATGGTAGGGCATAGTATAGGTCATATGCATTTACTCTTCATCTTTCAGCTGCTCCTGTTAGGGTTTGCCACAGCGGATCATCTTTTTCCATATCCTCCTGTCTTCTACATTTTGCTCTGTTACACACACCACCTGTATGTCTTCTCTCACAATATCCAGAAACCTCCTCTTAGGCCTTCTTCTTGTCTTCTTACCTGGCAGTTCCATCCTTAGCATCCTTTTCCCGACATATCCAGCATCTCTCTGTCTCCAAACTGTCCAACCTGAACTGACCCTCTAATATACTTCTTTCTAATCTTGTTCATCCTCATCACACCCTATGCAAATCTTAGGCATTTATTACAATCTGTTTATTCTGAAAAATTCCTACAATGTGCTGAATTTTTGTCTTTCCTTTTTTTTGGCTTCATATTAGGAACCATCTTATAGCACATCAATTTGAATATTCTCCTCTCTATAGTTTTACTTTTTTCATAAAAATTACTACTCCAAAAATTGACTTGTGGTGAAGATGAGCATTTGTGCAGTATCTATCTGGGGCTGAAAACTAGAACCGAATGTCATTTTGACTCCATCCTTTTGCATGTTTTTTTTTTCCCAGAACAGATGAAGAAACATGGCAAGTGACCAGGGTATGGTGAGGGGTGACCATGGGACAGTCCTAACCCCAACAAGCTCCTCAAATCAGGTCCAGCCTCTATCCCCAACAGTCACTAAACCTGTCCAGGAACTACCAGGTACACTTTTGTCCATGAGATTCCGATTGGGTGGCTTGCTCAGTTTTAAGAGCTTTGTCAGTGTAATTCTTGCAGAGTCTTTGACAGATTTAATTGGATTTGGCTTGAATATTTAAGATATAATGGGTTAATAGGAAAAATAATTCCATGCTGCATATGATGACCATATTTAGTATCCTCTTAGACAGCACTTGGCTGGTGTTGCATTTTTACATGTAAAATCTGTTCTTGCTAGATGAGCTGATCCAGGCAGGATGGTCTAAATGCTGGAGCAAGCGTGAAAATCGTCCATACTACTTCAATCGTTTCACAAACCAGTCTCTGTGGGAGATGCCAGTCCTGGGGCAGCATGATGTTATTGTGAGTAGAGTCAACTCTTTCCCTGTCTAAACTTGAGCATGTTTTATAGAATATGCTTGTGGTTTGTGTGTTTAGATTAACCATGACAAATCCCATGATCTATTTGTCTGAGTCTGTTTGAATATTTTTCATGATGCATCGTTCTAAAAGATATTATAAACAGTGCGCTTGACATTTTTAGTTAGTAGTTCTCCTTTAGTCACAAGTCTTGATGTTAAGAGAACTTCAGCATACCAAGTATTGCAAAGTAAAGAAAGGGATTCCACCCTAATTTATATGTAGGCAGCTTGTTTAAATTGGAAGGGCTATGTGGTTTTATTGTAGATTAAATTTGAGGGCCAAAGGTTATGCACAGATAGAGCAATGGCCATTAGAAGACGGTATTTAGTAGTACAGACAAGATGTTTTTGGAACTAGATAGAGGCATGTTTAATATTTAAAATACATACCAAATATGGATGAGAAATGCAAGAGTACCATGCAGCTAAAAAGTACAGTTATCAAACAGATGTTAGTATTTTATGCACAATGTTCATGTAGCATACAGGGGAAAGAATTGTTCATAGTAAATGTAGAATTGAGCTAATCCCTAGTCAGTCCCTACAAGTGTATATAGGCTATGCTTTTTCAAAGTGTATAAAGTTATTTTGATTCCTAAATAAATAAGTTAAACCTCTCAAAGAGTTGAGTTAGTGATTGAATGTCTATTGGAGATTTGGTCCATTGAACATATTGCATAGCAATAAACCATGTGGTGTCAAAAAATCTCTAGTAGTGCTTCGTGGAGTACCCCGACAATGCAAGCAGTGTTATATGTCCTGCAAAAAAGAATTTAACCACGCCTGGGGCCAGAAATAAAGGAAAAGGAAAACCCCCCCCCACCACGTCACGCGAGACCAGGCAGTGAGCCATCATTTAAAAGGAGTCCACAGACCTCTAACCAAGCAGTTGTCGTTAAAACAACGGCATGCGACAAGCAGACGAGACAGCTCGCAAGCAGCAGAAACACAGCAAATGATCCAAAGACATATCCTTACTGTGCATTCAGATGCCAAACTCTCTCTCTCCCCCCCCCCCCCCCCCCTTCACAACACAAGCAGCATTATACGTCTGGCAAGAAAGAGATGTAACCACGCACGTGGCCGAAAATAAAAGACAAGTATTGTTTTTACAAAAGTTTTTAAAGTAAAAGTGAAAATAATTCATATGTAACAATTCACAAAAAGATAATAATCTCTTTAAATTGTAGATTGTCTGCCTAAAGATAAGTCATCCCTGATGACTGGGGACGTGGAAATGAGGGGTCCTTTCATCGGATTAGTGCTATTTCAGATGTGGAATGGCAAAATGGGGGAGGCAGCTTGATGAATGAGGTCTCCAGGACTTAAAACAAATCCAAATCATATTATGTGATATCATCTAATGTGAAATTCTGCTCTGTACGTCTAAAACTGTATTGAGGATTTATTCTGTTCTGTGTATTGTACTGTATTGTATGAACCCCCTTCTTTTTGACACCCACCGCACGCCCAACCTGCTTGGAAGGGGATCTCTCTTTGAACTGCCTTTCCCAAGGTTTCTTCCATTTTTTCCCTCCAAGGGTTTTTTTTTTTTTTTTTGGGAGTTTTTTCTGGTCTTCTTAGAGGGTCATGGCTGGGGGGCTGTCAAGAGGCAGAGCCTGTTAAAGCCCATTGCAGCACTTCTTATGTGATTTTGGGCTATACAAAAATAAATTGTATTGTATTGTATATCTGGTAAACTGAACACGGGTGGGCAAGCGAAGCGAGCAGGGGGCAGAGCCCCCTAGTTGTATAAAATAATAGGGCTGTAGACACAGACTTGTTGGAAATAAGCAGAAATGTTCTACTCTTGCACACCAATGACCCTAGATTACATCAAGAAATAGTATACTTTAGACATGGAGTTGTGGGGTATCATTGAGTTGTTGAAATCATTTTTTAATTTATTATGTCATAGGTGATTAGAAATTGTGCACTAAATTTGTGGTGTGCAACGCCATACATTTTCTAGGAATGCATGAAGTGGGCAAAGGCTAGGAAAGGAAAGAGTGAAGCAAATGAGCAATTTTTCAGGCATGGGTGGAAGTATAATAAATCAGGTGAAGGCCAAGAGGACTGATGGTGAACGAAGTAAAGCATTTAAACTTCTCGAGGATGCAGGAAATTACTGTTCCTATGCTGCTTAAATTACACATGTCAACATGATGTTATGTTTTATATAGCAGTCCAATAGTAGAATCTTTTCCACTTACATTGCAAGTTATCTAAAAATCAAACTTGCTGACACATGAGTGGACATTAAATCAAAAACACTAAGATTGTGGGGCACAATGGTGGATCTGTGTATTAATTGACAATGTTCCATAGGCACACCCTTTTTTGTTTAAGAGCACAAACGCACAACTAGTTTACTGAACACGTTCTCATCAATAGCACAATTTTCAGTTATTCTCAAAATAAACCCTTACTGTACACCATACTGTAGGAGGCATTCTTTTGGGAAAGAGGTGTCAGGCTCCACGCAAAAGCAATGCTACTACTTTGTTGTTCCAACCACTCAAGATGTGTAGGCAAAGTATAGAAAGTATATGTCCCAAAGGCTTTAATTATAAAAGTTTGTGCAAAATGCTATGTTGTCATGGGTGTGAGAAGCCTTAGGCCTCGACGGCATTTTCGCAGTGGCACTGCTTTACATGCAAAGCAGGACTACTTAGTTACATCCAAGAGGGCTGCAGGGGCTTCAGGTTTTCACTTTGACCAATTTCTTAATTAGAGCGTGTTTACTTAATACTAAAGCAATATGTTCTTTGGGCTTAGCTTTAGTTGATTCGCTTGTTAAAATTCACAACACTTAATTGACTGTTTCAATTTCAAACAGCTACATTTAGGTTTTTTTTTTTTTTTCTATTTCATTTGTGTACAGTCACATGCTGATTTACAGTCGACGGAGATAAGGTGATTAGGCCGTAACGAAAACAATAGGGTAATAATTTTGTAGAAATTGGAAAATCCAGACACATTGTTTTTATTTTTGAATGACTCTTTTAAGATTTTGAATGACTCTTTTAAGATTTGTTTTGAACAGTGCCACTCTGTATGGCTAGTGAATTGAGCCGTGCAGGTTTATGTCGGTGCATGACTGTTCTGCATCATGACTCGTCCATTTTAATAAAATGTTTTTGAAATATATGAGAAGAGAAGTGAAAGGACCAAGTTGTACAAGGTTGTTATAGACCACTGGAAACAAGGATAATGTCCACAGAAAACAAAAAATTCTACAATGTGATAAAAGTTTGTCTTGGAAAAATGAAAGCACTACAAAGCCATATAATTAAATGTTTCATTATCTGCTAAGCATGGCTTTTGATTATGAAATGGTTGGAACAAATTCCTGCAGCCCCTGCAGCTGGTCCTAAAGTTCCAGAGTTCAAGAACAGTTCATTATAACTCTTCTGAGAAAAACTTGCTACAAAAAGCAGTCTATAGTAGGTATTTAATTAATTGTCTCTGTTATGGTCCTTCCTTTGGAGAGTTTAAAAAAAGTGCTTGAGACTGTCCACTTACAGGGTAAATTTTAGTGCAGGGGCTTATTAGCAGAAGATGGCCAGTACCAAAATTTAATTTGGGGGTTCCATGGAATCCAGCTTTGCTAAATCACTTTGAAGTGCACAAGACCATACAGAAGTACAGTTTTTTAAAAATTAAAACCTCAGTTTAAAGGTTAGTAATCAATTTACACTAGCAAGAGAGGATACCTTTTGGCTTCAAAGACCACAGTACATCCCACCACCTCAAGGTGTGACCACATTCAGAGAGAACCAACAAAAAATCAAAACAATCTTCCTCTGTGTTCCAGTGAAAATCTGATCATGGCCCTGATGACTACAATTCAAAGCCTGACCTCCATCCTTTAAGGTGCTGCCAGGAGTTGGACAAAATAATCAAGTATCATTACTGCTTTGTAATTGTTTCAGAGGCTTATGCAGCTTGTAACCTTGTAGCTACGGTAAATTCAATGATTGTATTAACATCTATATTTCTGATTGTTCTACTTACTCAAGCTTAAAGTAATGATTGTTCTACTTACTCAAGCTTAAAGTAATTATACCTGTGTATCTGGTAAAATTTGTACAGGTTTCTTTTTACATACTATATAATAAAAAGCTAAGCTTGTAAGTATATAATCTCCTTCTGTCAAACATGCCAGCCACTAGCTGTATCAGCTATACAACAGCTTTGTAGTGTTTATGATACATTCACAATCTCCTTACAAGCTATGTAGAGCAAGTGCTGCTACATCAATATATGCAAGAACTGAGAAAGATTTGCCCATCTTACCAGCTAATACACCATAAATCAAATTTTTTTTTTTTTTTAGAACATAGTTAAAAAATAGGATAATTCATAAGTTTGTCCTGTCTAAAATAAAGTCAAAAGGTCTGTGTTGTGATACTAAGTTTGTTGTCCTGTCTGTATGCGCATGTATATTAGAGTTGTCAAATTATACAACAATTAGGGTTTTAATACTGTAAATTTTGTAAGCATGCTTAATGCTGAACAGGGTATCGGGGCTAGAGTCTATCCCTACAAGCACAGGGATCAAGGCAGGAGCAATTCTTGAACAAGATAGCAGTCCACCGCAGGGTAAACACACACATTCGCACCAATTTTGCATCACCAATCCACTTAAACCTTGTGTCTTTGAACTGTGCAAGGAAAGAAAGGAAACCAACAGACATGGAGAGTGCTTGCAAATTCCATGTGGGGAAGACATGGGACGCAAACTCTGGTCTCCTTAGTGCGAGACAGCTGTGCTACCACTATACCACTCTGCTGCCCAATAAGTAAATATTGAAATATATTTGAATGTTGATTAAAAGTTCCAAGTGCTACTTCATGTACATTTGTACTTATTGTGCCTTCGTGTGCTTCATTATTTATTTTGCTTTTTGCTTGCAGTGCATCTGCAAAGCATGCAGCATTATGACTCATGCATCGGTGCTGTTTTTCACGGGGGAGAAAACAGGCCTTTACAAAAATGGGATTATTGTGCATGGTAAGTGACCTGATCAAAGACAAAAGTGGAACTGAGACACTAAGTATGTCTGTACTTCATATATGAAACCGATACAGAATCGCTGATGGTTACTTAACAAGTGCATGTAACCTGTTTACTTTAGTCCCCCATATCCTATTCCCACATTCAACCCTCTGCTTTACTATGTGCCTTTATGGTTCTTGGGTGCAAAAGACATGAAGTCATCTTTATTTTGTATAAGTACATCATGTGTTATAAATGGAGTTGCTTAATGTACTAAGTGTTGCTTTGTAATAATCGAGGTGTTTCCCCATTGTATTTTTATTTGGCAAACGCTTTTATTAAAACCAGCTTAAGTTGTGCTACTATGTTCAAAAAAAGTAATACACAGCAAAATTTGAGAATAAATCAATGAAGCTTAGGTTAATAGTTTTTATTAAAAAAAAAAAGAAAAGAAAAACCACTTGTGGAAGGTAGATCAAGTGATAAGTTTGCTTTTGTGGGGAGCTGGACTCAATGTTCCTTCGAGGGTCAAAGAATAACGTACAGGATTAAACTAGATGGGATTCTTTCCCTTTTTACAAGTTCAGTAAAATATAGCACATGTAATTTTATTTTTTCATTATACCTTTGTTTTAGGAAAAATGTTTTTCATGTTTTCATGCCAGCAGCCTCCCGAGTGATACCTGTTGGTTGAGGTAGTTAAGTAAGCTTTTCTGTTGTTGAAAATGCTCTTTGAATTGGTAATTTTAAAGCCTTTTATAATAATAAAAGGAAAGTCAGAGAGATGGCAGTTATTTCTAAGAATGTTTAAACAGAAAGGAAAACCACTTTATTTTGCTATGATGAATGCTGAAAAGGTTTTCACTGAACATTCGTGATCGCAGATTCAAGAATGAAAAGGAACAGAGTCCGTAGCAAAATGATACTTTTAGGGCACTGGAGAAGAGTTTAAAATATGTTACTGGTCAAAAATCAGTTTTATAAATGAAAGTACATACATGATTTTTTATAATTTTTCTGAACTGTAGCTGTGATTCACTTGGATGTTATAGGTTGCATTGAGTAAGTAAAGTTGGAAAGAAATAATTTTTGTGTGTTTTCATTTAAGGCTGTAAAGCAAAAAAAATGGGAATATTTCAAAGGGGGTGACTCTTTTCTATACCCACTGTATGTGTATATATATAATTTATTTAGTGATTTTAGCCAAAACAAGTCAAGTTGTTAGCATATTGGACTTTCAGTCAAACAGTCAAAGATTCAAGACCAATGTAGACAAATTAATTAAAAAAAAAATAATTTTGATAACTTGATATTAAAGTTTCAAATTACTTCAATATGACAGTTAAGCAGCATTGGTCAAGTAGTTAGTGTGTTGTACATTCAGACAAATGGTCGTAGCTTCGAGACCAGTGTACACAAACTAATTTTTTTTTTTTTTAACCAGTTTTTCATCATTTATATACACATTTGGTGAAATACTCTTTTTAGTGATTTTGACTCAGTGATGCATTTTGCGGGTCCTTTGTGCATTGTCCTTACACAACTTTTTATAAAGATAGGGCATTAGCCAAAAGAAATACATTTTCAAGAATGTTTTTGACGCACAAGTATTAATAATAATAATAATAATGCATACTCTGGTGAAATCATCTCATAATATAATAATTTAAATACGTCATTTTTAATTACAAGATGTTAACACACTAGCTGTAGTGAATCTCCTGTTGCATACTTCTCATTATTTGCAGAAACACACATGTCCAAAATATGTTGTATACAGTGAAACCTCGGGTCACGACCGTAATTCGTCCCGAAACAATTTCCCCCCATAGGATTGTATTTAAATACAATTAATCCGTTCCGGACCGTACGAGCTGAATGTAAATAAATTTTTTTTAAAAGATTTTTAAGCACAAAAATAGTTAATTATACCATAGAATGCACAGTGTAATAGTAAACTAAATGTAAAAACATTGAATAACACTGAGAAAACCTTAAACAGGGAAAACTAACATTGCAAGAGTTCACGCTAATAGCCTTACTAACCGATCGTTGTAAACACTTTTTTTAATGAGTTTTAAGCACGGGGAAAAAAAGGAACATTTGAACAAATCCGAACTTTATTTAAAAACCACCCATAAATAACCAAGAAAGTAACATTGCAGGAGTTCACGCTAATAGCCTTACAAACCGATCACTGTAAACACTTTTTTTAATGAGTTATAAGCACAGAGACAAAAATGAATATTTAAAAAATCCGTAATTTATACAAAAACTAACCATAAACAACCAAGAAAACTAACCTTGCATGAGTCGAGTTGTGCCATGAAGGAAGTGAGGAGGAACCGGGTGGAGAGGAGATTACAGTTTTGAGGTAAAGTCCCTCTGCGCGATGCACGTCTGACTGAGAACAATGTACTGTACAGGTACAGGGAAAGACTGAACACATGCGTAAATCAGCAGCGCATACGAACCGAAAGGGAAACGAAATAGAGCACAAAGATTTCACAGAGATTGCACAGGGAGAGACTGAACACGTGCGGAAATCATCGGCGCATACGAACCGGAAGGGAAATTGGCTTGTTCGTCACCCAAGTGTGTGGTCGTGAACAGATGCAAAAGTTTGGCAAACTTTTTGGTCGTAACCCGATTTGTACATGTTCAGAGACGTACGTGACCCAAGGTTCCACTGTATTTTATATACAGTGCATGCATAAACTAGTTCATTCATATGTAACAGCAAAAATTAAAAGTAACAAAGGCACTTAATTACATTTTTCTGCTTTATTATAATTGTCATTAAAATCATTATGCACGTGTTTAAAAGAACAAGAAAATGAAGAAATTCATCAGATGATTTCTCCTCCAGCATGATGCAGTTTAATTTTTTAGTTTCACGTGTATTGGGTAAATGTGCCTTAAGATAAATGGTGCATATGGAGTAATTAGAAAGCTAACCTAAATTCTGACAAGGCTTGGCTAAAAAAGTATGACTGAAATGTTGTTTGTAATGAGGAATGAGGTTAGAGTTTATAATAACCCTACAATTACATTTGCAGGCTTCATCTTCCCTTTTAATATAGAAAAAAACAACAAAATGTACAGCTTTACTATGTGGCTTTATTTTTGGTTGTTAATTATTTGCCTTTCTTTTCTCTTACCAGTCGGATCCACTTGGCTTAAATGCAGCTCCTGCGTCCTCGGAAACTGGGCAAGTGACTACAGAGGCAGTAGTGGACAATGGGCAGCATAAAAGACGACTGTCAGAGGAAGCCATACCTGATGCACCCAACAGCTTCAAGAGACCAAAAGTAAGTTGCTCAGCATTCCTGTAGTTTGAGCAGACTCGTTCTTTCACAGTACTGCACCAGGATCTATTAGTGGAATATTAGTAAGTAATGTAATACTACTGGAATTGTCCAGACTTCTCTGAACTAGATGCATGGTTACTGTTTGTTCTGGGCTAAAAAGTTCATATGGATGAGAATATTTCTCCCAAAAGACGGAGCTAATTCAGTATGCTGTTTGTAGAAGTTATTTGTTTTCATCAGGATTTTCTAATAAGATATTTCATATTTGGAAAAGAGAACAGCATTTCTTAACCCTTAAACTGCCACATACTTGAGGGTTAATGCACCCCTGGACGTCAAATACTTTTTACTTCACTTTTAAAGTAAACGTCACAATTCACAAAGCAAATGTGAAATTTAATCGAATACGTTTTTTTTTCAAGCAAAGAGTATGACAATTACTGCAACCCTGATAATTTTACACACTGCCAATGAACTGTAAAAACTTTTTTAAAATTACTGCAACAATCAAATATATGTACAAAGTGCAACTGATGCCATTGATGAAATTCAGTAAATCACCAAGCCAACTGCGCTTGAACTGGCTGCACGCAAGCGCTGACGCTTGCAGGCTAGTCTAGTGCAGCGGCTGAATCCCAGGGACAGTGGTGCTGCAGTTCTTCCAGGGCCGGCAGTGGTCATGAGCTGGTTGCTCAATAAATATATGGCACTGACTGATCAGCTGCTGCGTGCTGGCAAATTGCTCTGTGAAGCAACTATAGCCGGTTGCGGCATTCAATGAATGTACATCACCGAATATACTCGGCTCCGGCGTGCTGACAAATTGCACTGGGAAACAACTTTAGCCAATTGCGGAATTCAATGAATGCATGTCGCCGAATACAGTAATCCCTCGCTATATCGCGCTTCGCCTTTCGCGGCTTCACTCCATCGCGGATTTTATATGTAAGCATATTTAAATATATATCGCGGATTTTTCGCTGCTTCGCGGGTTTCTGAGGACAATGGGTCTTTTCATTTCTGGTACATGCTTCCTCAGTTGGTTTGCCCAGTTGATTTCATACAAGGGACGCTATTGGCATATGGCTGAGAAGCTACCCAACTTACTTTCTCTCTCTCTCTCTTGCGCTGACTATCTGTGACGTAGAGGGTGTGAGCAGGGGGGCTGTTCGCACACCTAGACGATAGGGACGCTCGTCTGAAAATGCTGAAAGATTATCTTCACGTTGCTACCTTCTGTGTGCAGCTTTTAAGTATGCTGCACGGTGCTTCGCATACTTAAAAGCTCAAAGGGCACGTATTTCTCTCTCTCTCTCTCTCTCTCTCTCTCTGCTCCTGACGGAGGGGGTGTGAGCTGCTGCCTTCAACAGCTTTGTGCCGCGGTGCTTCGCATACCTACAAGCCAAACAGCCCTATTGATTTTTTTGCTCCTTTGAAGAGGAAGATATGTTTGCATTCTTTTAATTGTGAGACTGAACTATCATCTCTGTCTTGTCATTGAGCACAGTTTAAACTTTTGAAAAAGAGACAAATGTTTGTTTGCAGTGTTTGAATAACGTTCCTGTCTCTCTACAACCTCCTGTGTTTCTGCGCAAATCTGTGACCTAAGCATGACAATATAAAAATAACCATATAAACATATGGTTTCTACTTCGCGGATTTTCTTATTTCGCGGGTGGCTCTGGAACGCAACCCCCGCGATGGAGGAGGGATTACTGTATACTCTGCTCTAGCATACTTCCAAATTGCACTTGAAACTGATTTTATCCGGTTGCGGCGTTCAACAAATGTACTTTGCCGAATATACTCGGTTCCGGCATGCTGGCAAATTGCATTAGGAACCGACTATAGCCGGTTCCTGCGGATTAAGGGTTAAATTGTATATGAGCATTATTGACTTTCATTTGATAGACTGAAGAACAATAATGGAATAATTCTTTATTATATTACATTGATAAGAATTTCTGTGTTGGCTTATTTTCCAGGTGGATGTGCAAGTAAACCCCACAACTCCAACCATACCCATCTCCCCTAGTACTACAGGAACTCCACTATCAAAAACATGGAATGCCACAACAGAGGATAAGCAACTGCCCACATCGCCAGCCCCTGCACCGTACAGGCCGACTGTGTAAGTTGAAGTACATGGTTTTTAAATACATGCATTGCTTCCCTTACTCCATAAACAATTCTGGATTTGTTTTGCCACTAATATTTACTTGTAGTTTGTGAACAGGGATTTCTTTTGTCATTGGTGGTGTAACATCTTTTGAATTTTAATGCCCTGGTTGCTTTGTTATGAAAAGTGATGCATTTATTTTTTAAATGCTTGTACTATTCTTATACACTTGCAGGAAGAGTCATTAACACACAGAATCTCTTGAATCGAAACCTCCATGTATACTCAAACCCCACCCACAAGTACTGGACAAAAGTGCATTTTTCTCTTGATTCCAAAAATTGGGCATTACTGCTCTTTTGTATAAAAATGTTTTAAAATCTTTTTTTTTAAATAAATCAATTAAAATAATCACAACTTTAAGAAATGCTATCATACTTATAATTTCATATAAATTGAGCAATTTAAAATGTCTTTTTTTTTTACAACCTACATTAAATGACACACTGCATTATAGCATAGCTGTAAGTGAGTCATTGGAAAATTAGGTACAGTGCATCCTGAAAGTATTCACAGCGCATCACTTTTTCCACCTTTTGTTATTTTACAGCCTTATTTCAAAATGGTTTAAATTCAATTTTTTCCTCAGAATTCTGCACACAACACCCCATAATGACAACGTGAAAAAAGTTTACTTGAGGTTTTTGCAAATTTATTAAAAATAAAAAAACTGAGAAATCACTTGTACATACAGTAAGTATTCACAGCCTTCGCTCAATACTTTGTCGATGCATCTTTGGCAGCAATTACAGCCTCAAGTCTTGTTGAATATGATGCCACAAGCTTGGCACACCTATCCTTGGCCAGTTTCACCCATTCCTCTTTGCAGCACCTCTCAAGCTCCATCAGGTTGGATGGGAAGCGTCGGTGCACAGCCATTTTAAGATCTCTCCAGAGATGTTCAATTGGATTTAAGTCTGGGCCCTGGCTGGGCCACTCAAGGACATTGACAGAATTGTCCTGAAGCCGAGTGGCCTTTGATATCTTGGCTGTGCTTAGGGTCGTTGTCCTGCTGAAAGATGAACCGTCGCCCCAGTCTGAGGTCAAGAGCGCTCTGGAGCAGGTTTTCATCCAAGATGTCTCTGTACATTGCTGCAGTCATCTTTCCCTTTATCCTGAATAGTCTCCCAGTTCCTGCCGCTGAAAAACATCCCCACAGCATGATGCTGCCATCACCATGCTTCACTGTAGGGATGGTGCCAGGTTTCCTCCAAACGTGACGCCTGACATTCACACCAAAGAGTTCAATCTTTGTCTTATCAGACCAGAGAATTTTCTTTCTCATGGTCTGAGAGTCCTTCGGGTGCCTTATGGCAAACTCCAGGTGGGCTGCCATGTGCCTTTTACTAAGGAGTGGCTTCCGTCTGGCCACTCTACTATACAGGCCTGATTGGTGGATTGCTGCAGAGATTGTTGTCCTTCTGGAAGGTTCTCTCTCCACAGAGGACCTCTGGAGCTCTGACAGAGTGACCATCGGGTTCTTGATCACCTCCCTGACTAAGGCCCTTCTCCCCCGATCGCTCAGTTTAGATGACCGGCTGGCTCTAGGAAGAGTCCTGGTGGTTTCGAACTTCTTCCACTTACGGATGATGGAGGCCACTGTGCTTGCTCATTGGGACCTTCAAAGCCGCAGACATTTTTCTGTAACCTTCTCCAGATATGTGCCTCGAGACAATCCTGTCTCTGAGGTCTACAGACAGTTCTTTTGACTTCATGCTTGGTTTGTGCTCTGACATGAACTGTCAACTGTGGGACCTTATATAGACAGGTGTGTGCCTTTCCAAATCATGTCCAGTCAACTGAATTTACCACAGGTGGACTCCAATTAAGCTGCAGAAACATCTCAAGGATGATCAGGGGAAACAGGATGCACTTGAGCTCAATTTTGAGCTTCATGGCAAAGGCTGTGAATACTTATGTACATGTGATTTCTCAGTTTTTTTATTTTTAATAAATTTGCAAAAACCTCAAGTAAACTTTTTTCACGTTGTCATTATGGGGTGTTGTGTGTAGAATTCTGAGGAAAAAAATGAATTTAATCCATTTTGGAATGAGGCTGTAACATAACAAAATGTGGAAAAAGTGATGCGCTGTGAATACTTTCCGGATGCACTGTAGGTGTCAACAGCATGGGAAACAGTAGGGTTGTTTTAATGTTAGTACTATTAAAGTAGAAAATGAGTTGTACTTAGAGTATTTATCCTCAAAAGAGGGCAATTTTGGAAATATTGGAAAATGTGTGTGCAGTGGTCATCATTAGTTAGCTCTGGGGTGGATTGTCTTGTTACTAAATGTTTTGTAGAATTGCTCTTGGAAGCATAGTCAGTGATTCTTCAGCTTATTTGAAGGGAAAGGTACAGATTTATAGATTAACATTTTAATTTCAACAGTAGGAGATGTGAAGTTGATGCACTTCTATTAACTACCAATTCCATTTTTGACACTGCTTATTCCTATTAGAGGGCTGTTGGGGAAGCCATCTTTTCAAGGTATGAACCTTGTCTTTCTGAAGTACAGAGCTCCAAGGACCTGGGGCCTCATATATATATATAATATATATATATACACGGTGCGTACCCACAAAAATGATACTTGCGAACGTTTCCATGTTCAAATTGCGATGTATAAAACCTTAACTTGGCATAAAGCCATGCACATTTCCACGGTACCTCATACCCTGTCGTACGCAAGTTCTCCGCTCGGTTCTGCAGACCCAGCGTCAAAGCAGTGCTACTGTTCCCGTGTGGTTTATCATTCTTTTTCAGATCCACGTCCTGACGCGGCTTTATAAATACACTGAAATTAACCGCATATTGTTTATTAGTTTAATGCATCTGATTGTAATTAACCAGTAACAATATAATGGTCCACGGAATGGTCAAACAATTCCAAATACCATAACTGCTTCAACGTTGTTACTCTCACTGCACCACCACCTTCTTCTTTCAGCTGCTCCCGTTAATGGTTGCCACAGCAGATCATCTTTTCCCATATTACTCTCACTGCACCACTCGGAGCAGCTGATCAGAAAGAGAATTATCGTTATACAGCATCAAGTACACGCTGCCTCAGCCATGCTCTCTATTGAACTGCTCTCATATGACAAACGCTTCAGAGCCTTTCCTGTACGGACCTCGCGGTTCAGAAAGAGTTTCATCCCAAGAGCTCTAAACGCACTCAATCAGTCCATCAACTGCTCCTTGTAGAACTTTTTGGACTTATAAGTACAATTGCCTCACTGTAAACTTGCACTACAGTTACAATATTGCACAACCTGAGCCACTTTATAAAGCGTGTATTTACATATGATGACGATATCATTTTTAAGATGAAATGCAGCAAAATGTTTATTAATATTATACAGATAAAAGAACCTTAAACGTTTTGAAGAATCGGCGTTATAAGCTTACAGATGGCTTAATGTCTATTACAGAGCTGATTGTGTGGCGATCAGTTACTTGGAGAAAGAAAAGGAAGTACAGGAATTGGAGATTAGTACGTTTGAAAGAGACAGTAGTGCAGGGGCGACCTTAGGCATGTGCAAACTGTGCACCTGCACAGGGACGCCAAATCCCAGGGGCTGCCACACCAATATATATTGAATATAAAACAGAAAGAGAAAATAACGACACAGCTAAAAATGCAGCGGCAAATTTCAGCAAAAGTTTAACGCTTGTGTCACGAGCATGAGGCGGCTATGCAGTGTCGGCAACGGACGTGGCCATCCGCCGTGCATAAGATACCAAATTGACATTGGCGGGTGAAGGGGCCACCGATTCTTTCTCTGCCCAGTGCCGCCACGAGCCTTGAGCCGCCCCTGAGTACTGCTGCAATAAATTATTTCACCGAAGGTTGCACACAATCACTGCACCACCGTTTTCCAATGTTTAATAACGTGCTTTAACTCCTATCATCATGAAAATGATATCACGTATACATCTCAGTATTTTAGTTATTCAAAGAGCTGTAATATTACGAATGTAATGGATTCTGTGTCCTGTCGGAGGAAGAGAAAGCCGGTTTAAAAAGCATGTAGTGATTCACACACACACAGCTCATAGAAGAACACATACAAAACAAAGCATTTAATGTGCTACTTTAATTACAATGTGATTTGAGAAACTGGTTAATTAAACGATTTTAAGATGAAGTTTATGATGATCTACTTTAATGACAAAATAAACTACGTAATTAAAGTGGAAATTTCGAGATTGAAGTTGACATTTCGTGCTTTTTCCCACTGTGTGCCTTTTTTTTCTTTGTACCATAATAAGCTTTCATATGACACTCAGATAGTGGGCTACATCTCGCCTTTTCACGGCGACTTTGATATCTGACAACTTCTTTTTTATTTCGGCACTGCGACTTTGTGAACTTGAGCTTTCGAGTTTCTCTGACACACAGTGTCAGTCAATTAGCTTCCTTTTGTTGTTTATATCACTGTTTAAACCAACAAATAGTACGTTTTTCCTTGCCTCCAATTGGTATTCGCTGAAATTCTTCCATTTTCCCTCTTGGGGCTATTTATATTGCTTTGCATATTCAAAGAGGCGTAATTCTGGGAGGAGTTGGGGCGGGACAGCAGGCGCGTGCATGAGTTACTTTTCACGCTGATCAGGATTTATGGAGCGGAAGAATGTGGAAGTTTGCATATGCACATATTCCTGCATCTGGGTTTTTCTGTGCTTAAGCACATTTCGGCTTTTGTGCTTACGTCAGGTTATAGTGCGAATTCTACGCACGGCGTTATGCATGAGGCCCCTGGAGCCTGTCCTAAAAAATTGGAAAAATGTGAAGTCTACACTGGACTCCAGTCCATATATACACTGCCACCATAGAGTCTTTTGTGTTGGAAAAGACTTGACACAATCTTAAGTTATAGAGTGTGTGTTTACTGCCCACAGATCACTGAGCAGTGTTTAGTTTCAATCCAAGAACATAGATTGTATCACAGAAGTGCCTACCATGTGTTCAGTTATAAAATTTAAATCTTCTAGGGGTTTTCCTCCTACTATCACAAACATGTAGGAAACAGGTTCGTTGTCTGTGTTTTTGTTGGTGGCACAAATGAAGAACTGAATTTCTTCTTTATCTATTAATCACATCTATCTGAGTGTAAATCGTTTTCTTTTTTTGTTTGCCGTTGCCCTGTGCATCTCTGTCACCAGCTGACATTTCAACCAGTAGTTTGTCCGGTGCTTCTTGCACTTGTTGTTTAGTATCTTGATCAAAAAAAACTGATCTCTGTACTTTGGATCAAGGACAGCAGTAAGTGAAGTGGCCCCGAGAATGTGCTACTACAGTGTTTTGTGACAGTTTCCTAAAGTGCCGTCTGAACTCCGCAGTCTGTCTTGTCAAACTTGCTAAGCAGACCTATAAGCAGTTCAACAGAAGTAAACTTGTCTACAGCTGTAGATGAATGCACACTTCAGTCTTTAGTACGTTGTTCAAATGGTTCAGGAAGAGGAATCATGTTTTCCACAAGTCCCTACTGATGAGGGGACTTACTGTAATGTGCTGTGAGAGATGCAGGAAGCTTGTATTCAGCACCATGAGCATCAAGATTGTGCATCTGATCAACCACACTTATTAACATATATTTGCTGTGCCCACGTGTCGAGACATCTTGCTGTAGCATTCTTATTGGTCAGCCTAGCTCTGTATGTGTGTTGTCAGCTGTGAAATGGCAAGCTGTAAGTGCTTTAAATGAGTGACTGTCTGCCAATGGTAATTCTTCTCTGACTCAATTACCCTTAATTCACAGTGAGCTGCAAAGTGTGAGCCATGCAGCTTAAACTTTTAATGCCACTTTCTTCCAAAGCTTTTCTCATGTTGCGAGTGTTGTCATTAGGCCCAACATGCACATCAGTTTTTGAAATGTTCCACTTAGCTAGTATATAATCAAAGGCTTATGCAACATGTTGCGAGTGTTGTCATTAGGCCCAACATGCACATCAGTTTTTGAAATGTTCCACTTAGCTAGTATATAATCAAAGGCTTATGCAATGAAAGTTGCACAGTGACAACTAAGACTCCTTATCATGCAGCACAACTCTTTGCCTCACATTTTACATCAATCTAGTGTGCTGTCAGACTCAACCTGCTCATAGGGCTGACCTCTGAACTCCATAACTCTGTAGCAACATTGCAGTGACATTGTTTATTAAAATGCCCTGGATATGTGTAGCAATAACATAATGCAGGCAGTAACACCTCTGTAAAGTATCACTGGCATGGAAAACTGTAACAAAGTTCTAAATTGTGCAGTAGTTGACGGAAACCCTAGTCCTCAACTAGAGAAAAACACTGGTTATTGATTGTGATCATTTCCATAATTTTTGAAGTTATTCCTTTGGATCTTTTGGAAATGTTTGCATTTTGAATGGATTGTTGTACGAGGCAACTGCTAGTGAACCTGCTAGCGTCTGAATAAACTTTTCATTTTTGTAGCATTGGCAGCTAGAAACTCCATGTATAATTTGTTATGGTGGGTCTTTAGATGGGTAATTAAATCTGTGGTGCTGAATGATTTAATTGCAGTCTCCTCACATTATCTTATTTTTGCAGATAGATCAGATAGCAATTCTGTTTTCCTTTTTTACAGAGAAGTATGACCACACGACCAACATGCTGTTTTATTATTAACTCTTTTAGGGCGGATGTCGACTTTTGTCGACAGGAGGGGTTGAAGGCGAATGTCGACAAAAGTCGACATCCAGGGATAAGGGGAGACAATCAGCTGTTAATGGCGACAAATCTCACTGTCACGTCACAGGCATTCCCTCTGTGCTTGGAGGAATGCTAGACTCGTTGACTCGGCAAATAAACATTGCATGATCGTGAGTTGCGAAATGTAAACAAAGGCAAGATGGCACCGACATGTGAAAAGGCAGCGAAGCAAGTGCAGAAAAGAAAACACTCGGCAGGCGATGTTTTGCGCATTATCGCGGAGTCGGACTCTTGATTTTTCAGAATCGGACTTTATTGGCAGTGATCAGGAGATCGAGCAAGAGAGTTAGAAGCAGGCATCAGCTGATCAGACACCAGCCGATGCCGCGCCAGCGGATCTGCTGCCAGTTGAGTGCCTTCGCGCAGCCGATGCATCTACGGCAAGGTTCGCATGGGATAAATACACAGACATTGATCCGTTGAGAGCCGATCTGGCTACCGGAGTTTACAAGACGGCATGGCTTGCTGTTGGACACGACAGATCACCAGCTGCTGTACTTCAGGCTGCTCTCTCCTGATGCTGCTTTTCAGCTACTGTCAGACGAGACAAACAGGTAGGCAGAGATTTTTTTTGAATCGCGGGCTGCGTTTGCATTCTCGTTTTTCAAAGTGGAAACCCACAACGAAAGACGAGATGAAGCGCGCTGTGGCATTACAAATAGGGATGGGACAGAACTGGTGATATAACTTCAGGGAGCATTGGTCCAAACGTGTTTTGTCCCCTGGTGGCTTAGGTACGTGCTGCTGCAAAGTTTTATTCACTTCTGTAATAAACAGAAGCAAATCCCATGGGGTGAGCCAGGCTATAATGCCATACATAAAGTTCATAAAGTTTCAGAAGATGAAAAGAGGTGACAAAACGGTTTTCATGCAGGCAGAAAACTTGGTGGCAGTGGCATGGCACGATGGCAAATGGGTGACTTGTCTCTCTACAGTACACACTAACAATATATGTTAGAAAGTGCAGCAACAGACAATTGAAAAATAGGCACCAAAGCAACACATATTGTAAGGAGTGCAATGTGGCAATGACTGAAATTGGCTGCTTTGAGCGAGATCAGACTTTGCTGTGTAAAATGTATGTGATATGTATGTGAAATCATAGAGTATGCAGGCTCATACAACATGCAAGACAGTAACATTTGTCAAAAGTAAATTTTTTTGTTGATTTGATGTGTTAAACAATTGCTATGTGTTCTTTTTAAAAAATGTTAGTTTTTGGAAAAATATTCAGCCCTGGGAGAAAAGAAACAAAAAAAAAATTAGCCCTAAAAGAGTTAATAATAGTAAAGAATAAACAACGTGCGCCATGCTTCTGTCCACAAAACTTAAAACTCTTTTTTTGCACATGTATGTGCATGCTTTTCTGGTGCAGCTTTTGAGCTTGAAAATGTGTATTTACAATAATCTCTGACTCACCAAGCAATGAAAACAATTTATTAAAATTATTCAGTGAACTTATAATGTTGTTAAACCGGAGTTACCAGTTGTCGGTATTGGCCAAAAGTTACACATCAGGCCAATGCCAGTGTCGTCATTTTTAAAGAATATGGCTGCAAATATATCCTGCATCTCTAGTATTTATAATTTTTAGATAGCCATAAACCATCTGCCATGGGGCAGCGTGCTGTTTCTTCTCAGTTAATGAACTACTGAATTTTCTAACTTTAAAATGCCAAAAAAGGAGGCAGGCAAGAATCAACTGTAAAGCGCAGAAAAAAATGTACTTGTGAGCAAAGTGATCAAGAGTTGGATGAATCAAGTACACTTCTCCAAATTTTAATAAGTGTTATATTGATAGATTCCATAAATGCCTTATTTTATGTATTAGACATTTAAATTGTTTTTACACATTCTTGGCCTTTTGTTAAGTTCTGCAAAATTTGTGTGTTCATATATTTTAACAAGTTACTATTTAATTATATGTAGCACTCGCGTTGGAAGGGATTGTAATATGACTGATTCTAAGTTTTTAAAAAATTAGTAATGTCTTACTAGTTTTATAAACATTAACCAGATTGACCTATATTGCTAAATGGTATCTTTGATTCATAGTTTAAAAAAGGAAAAACTTATTCAAAACCATTTTGCTATTTTAGGATTTATTGGGACTTGGATATTCAGACAAATGCTGTAATTAAGGAGCGCCCTCCAGTTGATGCACTCCCTCCCCACCCGGAGGTGGAGCTAATGAGGTCACAGCTGACAACAAAACTTCGCACCAACTACAAGGAGTTATGCCAACAGAGAGAAGGTAGGATTAATACAGAGAAAAGAATGCTTTGATGTAGGTATGTCAGATCCATTTCAGTGATACAATGTATTCTCATCCTTGTTTGTTGATCACTATTTTTTCTTACTTTATGTTCTTTCTCTGTTTCAAGATATGAATTGTGATTAATTTCAGTTTATTAAAACCAATGATTTCTAAGGTTTATATTTTTGCTAGGCTATCCCATGACTAGAAGACTTTAGAAAAAGAGAAACCTAATTTGATATATAAACAAACAAAAAAAGCAGCTCATGTGTTCATGGCTCACCAAGAAAGCATATCATGTAAAAATCATTTATCTTACAATTTGCACTTAAACTTAGAGAATATGCATTGCTGATGCATCTGAGTGTTGTAGCATTATTTTGAAAAATATTTGTCTTTGACACAGGCATTGATCCTCCACGAGACTCTTTTAACCGTTGGCTTTTAGAGAGGAAGGTGCTAGACAAGGGCAAAGACCCACTGCTGCCAAGTGAATGTGACACTGCTGTGTCTTCATCTATGTTTCGTGAAATCATGAATGATATTCCCATCAGGTACGTATTTCCTACCTGATTTTCAACAGAAACAAGTTCATAGTTCTTGCAACAGCATTGCAAGAAAAGTGTCAATATTTTCAAGGAATTTGCTGTTTTCTTTGGGTGATATGATGCCACTTTCTGAGCTGCTTATAACTCATAATAGTTTGGCTGATGTTGCATTTCAAATCAAGTTGATTTCATTCCTGTATCTCCTTTTTTGACAGGTTATCACGAATTAAATATAGAGAAGAGGCCCGCAAGTTGCTCTTTGGATATGCAGAGGCAGCTAAGAAGCTGATAGAGTCTAGGTATGTATGTGTATGTGTGTGTATGTATGTATATGTGTCAATTAGTGTCTTCCCTAATAGCTTTTTAAAGCAGCAGAGGCTAATTTTGTAAAATGGTTTTATTTGTTGAATTCAAATTTCAGTTGGGTAAAATTACAGAGTTCTAACTGGTAGCTTACTATCTAATACAAACTACCAACTCTGCTACATTTGTTCATTTGGTTCTTTTTCTCAGGAATGCATCTCCTGATAGCAGAAAAGTAGTCAAATGGAATGTGGAGGACACTTTCGGTTGGCTGAGGAAAGATCACTCTGCCACAAAAGAGGACTACATGGTAAGGGAAACTTGAATAAAGCAGTGTTTCAGGTTGAGTCTGGAACAGAGCTGCTTCTTGCCCTTGACTGTTTATTCTAGCCTTCCAAATTCTAACACCTCAATTGTGCCTTTGTAGGATCGCCTGGAACACTTACGAAAGCAGTGTGGTCCTCATGTCACTGCAGTAGCAAAAAATTCAGTGGAGGGTATCTGTAGCAAAATCTACCATTTGTCCTGTGACTATGCACGTCGTATCAGAGAGCGCCACCTCGCCCTTCTAAAAGAATGCAACATCACTGGTGGGTCCCCTGCAGTTTTGCTAATTGTTCATATTATCTTGCAGGGAGTGTTTTAGTCTAAAAAAATTCTGCCTGGCACAATGTTTCATTTACAGTCTGTGCATCAGCATGGTTAGCTAGATTAAGACTGATGTGCAAATAATTTTAACTTTTGATGAAGACAGTATTGTTATGCATTCCCCTAGTAGTTAATAGCTTTTCCCTTCCCCCTCATTGTACTAAGAATGTCAAATTAGACAAAAATTACTATTTAAACATTCATATGTTCAAACTTATGTTAACTGTGAATGGTGTATGTACATCTTTTTTTTTCTTTATTGCTTATGGTGTATCTGTAATTCGTCCTCAAATAGAAAGTGGAATGGGGTATGCTTTGCTCTGTCCCTTTCTACCTGTAATGCGCATAAGAAATCTCGAAACACTTGCTAATGATGTTTAAACATTAAATGCAGTTATTAATCATGTTCTTTTTCCCCATCTATGCTTTTTGATCATAGAGGCCAGAAAACCTAGTTGACATAATCATTTTTCTTTTTATGAAAATTGATGCACTGAGAGGTGATATGTGTTTTACAAATTAAACTATTCAAAATACTAAATGTTGTCTGTCTTAATAGTCTTAATATATATATATATATATATATATATATATATATATATATATATATATATATATTTTTTGCAAAACACTTTGAATAAAGGCATTTGCTAAATAAGTTTGAGTGTTTTATCAGCATACTAAGTCATATTATACAGAACACTACTTTAAAGAAAATAGCAAAAAGTGTAGACTATAGTTTGTTCCATGGCTAGATGAAAATTAATGTTTAAAAAAAAAAAAAAAAATCAACAAATCCAGATGGTGGATGATAAATAGGTTAAGTGCAACCCAACTTGGTAATTTGCAGTGCAGATGTCTATTGCAGGTAGGTGTAGGCAATCAACAAGAAATATATAGCGCTACGCTTTGTCTTTGTTCCCCTTTACAGTTGCAGCAAAAATGATAATAAACTTGACCAGAATCTTTCTGTTGGTTTAACTGTGGTGGGTGTTTTGTTTGCTTAAAGGAATTTATGTAAAATCTACAGATAGCTAAAATGCAGAGTGAATGTAAAACTCTGTGTTAGGCTGAGGTAGTATGAATAATTATTTCATTGAAAAGGCACTTTAAAATGATTTTAAAGACAGTATAAGAAAAGGCATTTATTTTCCTTGATGATAATGGAAACCAGCTGCTAGTTGCTATAATGGACAGTTAACCGCTCTAGCATAAAACAGTAAGTCTGACCTCAGAATGCGTCTGATCGGGAGCAGAATAAGGTTGGGTGGGTGGGGTGGAGGTTTTGTTCTTTGTTCCTACTACAATAACTTTAGATATAGTAATGGGATTGGGTTAGAAAAATCAACCCCATAGTGTTTTGAAGTTTTAATGGAAAAAGTGATTGTTTTACTACTTACAATACAATCTAATAATTAAAACATACAAATAGGTAGTCTTAGAAAGAATGTACAAAAAAGACAATGTTAAATACTATAGTATTGCCTAAAATGTTACATGTACAATGCCAGCCAGCATTAACACGAGATAAAACAGAAAACCTTTCTTTGTGAGTAAGTTTTTACTTTCAAATAAGATTTTCATAGAAGTTTGGATTAATTTTGAATAGTGACTCCAGTGCGACAGCCCTTCAGTAGTACCTGGCATACACAAGAATTTACTTTTCTTCAGATTTTACATAGCTAGTTTATAATCTTGTGTTCATCCTGATGATGTAAAAACTGAGTGCACTGAACTATATTCTCTCTGCCCTTTGTGAGTGAAATAGAGCAAGGAGTTAGGTTTGAAAGAAAAAAAAATGTATGGTGCCCAATATATTATTGTATACGTCTACAGTACTGTTACACAGAATGACACCTCTAAAAAGTACAAAAATGCTGAAAAAATAACTTGCACATTTATAAAATATGTATTTTTTTTCTTCATTTATAGAAAATATAGAGACCCCAGAGGTGCAAGATCGTCTTGTGTACTGTTATCCTGTCCGCCTGTCCATCCCTTCTCCTTCACAGCCTCGGGTTGAGCTGCACTTTGAGAATGATGTTGCCTGTCTGCGCTTCAAAGGGGAGATGGTTAAGGTCAGCCGCAGCTACTTCAGCAAGCTGGTGAGATTCTTTGTTATGAAATAATGTTTACAATTTTTTTGTCATTTAGCCTTTTTGTTCAAAGTCTGAGGTGTATACACCAGAAGAATTACTTAAATGTGCTTTAAATATTACTCGAACACCAATTTTAAAGAGTATACTAAATGTTACAGTAGAGAAAACATTAAAATGGGAAAGTATTTAGCAAACACAAACTTACAGCAAGCTTTCTGTCCATTTTGACTGTAAAGCCCAAAGTAAGGAGGAGAACCTAGAAATTGTGAAAAATTAATAGGAAATGTTGGCTATTCTTTATTATTAAATAGACCTTGTCTTGGAAATGTCAGTTCAGATTATTTGCACACTGTGTAGAACACCAATTACAGTGGGATAACTTAGTCACATGCGATCACATTCACTGTCTTACCTCCCTTGCAATGCTTGATAACCATCATTTTTGTGTCAAGGTCAATTGCCTTTTTTCCTGTAATTGTAGGACAATTGTAACAGCATAGTTGAAACTGCTGCAGGTAATAAACTGAGATAGAGATGATTGAGTCAGAGCAAGCAGAGCTGACTTGGCGAAAACTGTTTGCTCGTGAGACATGGTAGCAGTCGTAAGTCAAATGGTTGTAAGATGCATAGGTCGTAAGTCGATGACTACCTGTATTATATGTTTCAACAGAGACTGGAACAAGCTATTAGAGATACTGAAGGGAATAATGAAGGAGAAGTAAGAGCCTTTACTGCTCTTGTGGAGGACAGTGATAACATGAGAAAACACAAATAAAATGTGTATATACTCAGAATTGCTGATTAAAGTGAGGAAGAATGTCAAAATGATTATGGATAAAAGCTATTGAAAGAATGTAATATAAGCTTGCCTTCTTATGTAAGACCTTTTTTTAACCTCCTGTTGCATTTCTCAGTTTAAAGTCACACTGGCAGAAGAGTGTGTGCTTTAAGTTTGTGCATGGGTCGAGAAGCAAAATATGCGTTGCCCTTTAATCAACCATATAGTATGATCATCTGATTGTATGACAGGAAGACAGTAGCATGTTTTTATTCTAGTTGAGTAAATTTGATCTTTTATAGAGAGATTACAAAATTTTAAGCAAGTATTGCTAGGAAATGCACTTTGTTACCCTGTATTGGATGTTGATGGCTCAGCTCATCTTAACTGGTATTACCAAGCCTGGTATAGGGAATAACAAAAATGTCTAGTAGTTGTGCATTTAATTTGATATGTACAATTTCAACTTGTGAAGTGAGATGATGTTGCCAGACTTGATCAGTGTAGTATGTTTTTCTTCACTAATACACTGTCATCTTTGTGAGATGAATTCAATTGGAGTTAAATTGGTTTACAATAATAAACATTAGGTAAGGTGTGTGCTTATAGAAATGCAGTTGATGGAGAATTAAAATTCCAAGGTAATTTAAGATTCTTTCAAGTTGCCACCTGTACTTCATTTCATTTACTTAAACAAGTAAAACAGACGTGCTTTGCCAGCTATTTTTCAGAAATATTTAAAGAGAAATTTATAAATGCCTCAGTAGTATATAGAGAAAGGCAAAATAACTTCTGTCTTATCTACTAATAGATTATAAAAATGCAAGATACATCACAAGTTAAATTGAAGTTTTAAGACTATTAATAAAGATCTCAAGATAATAGTAATTAAGATGGTGCAGGGATTAACATATTTTCCAAAGAGAACATTAAGCAGTTATATGTTCAAAGTGCTGTTGAGTGTTACATTATTTTATCTGGCCAAACAAAGAGTGGCTACCATAAATGTACTGCTGAATTTAGTAAATATAATTCAGTAAATTATAGTCCAAAATACTTATTTCTTTGTAAGATGTAATTTTATGAATATGATTAGGACATTGTTGCCATAGTTTTTGCAAAATCCCCACGGTCTACAGCGTCTTCTGTTTTTTGTGTGTAATGTGTCACTGTCCCAGGTAGGGGGGTTAGGGTTGGAGGTTTGGGAGCACATTTCCTAACTGCATTGTCGTCTTTTTGTAGGAGCTTTTATATCGGTACAGCTGTGTGGATGACCCCAGGTTTGAAAAGTTTCTGTCAAGAGTATGGTGCCTCTTGAAACGATACCAGGTAATACACTATGTTCCTTGTGGATTGAAATGTTTGTGTTCTCTCTCTCCCCCTCTCTCTCTCTCTCTCTCTCTATCTCTCTCTCTCCCCCAGCCCCCCCCCCTGTAAAGTATCTGTGGACAGTGATCTATGTTTCTTTCTTAGGCATTGTTTGGCATTGGAGTCCATGAAGGGACGGGCCTACAGGGGGCATTACCAGTTCCAGTGTTTGAGGCTTTGCACAAGCAGTTTGGTGTGACTTTTGAGTGTTTTGCTTCACCTCTGAACTGCTACTTCAAACAGTTCTGCTCTGCCTTTCAAGACACAGATGGCTTCTTTGGATCCCGTGGGTGAGTGTGGAGCAACTTTAAAGTAAGCAAAATTCATAGCAGTTCTTAGACATTTGATTTGAGTTTTTTTTTTTTTTTTTTTTTTCCCCCACAGACCTTTCCTAAGCTTTTCCCCTGTTAGTGGGTCATTTGAGGCCAACCCACCATTTTCTGAAGAGCTTATGGATGCTATGGTAACTCACTTTGAGGTACTACTTTTTTTCTGATTACTTGTTTGTTGTTTGTTTTTTGTTTGCTATTTAGAAACTAATTTTGGTAAATTTTTTGTTCCTTAGGATTTGTTACAGCGCTCCAATGAGCCCCTTTCATTCATTGTGTTTGTTCCGGAGTGGCGAGATCCACCTACACCTGCACTCACTCGTATGGAGAGTAGCCGCTTTAAGCGACATCAGCTTACCATTCCTGCATTTGAACATGAGTACCGCAGCGGCTCTCAACACATTTGCAAGAGGTAAAGTGAGTTGGGTAGAGTGCATAGTGTATGGTGGTGTTGTTTTTTTGTTTTTTTTTCCCCTCTCACTCTCATGGAGTTTGTTTACTTGAGCCTATAGGGAAGCTTTGATGTATTAGATGTAGATATACACAGTCCTGATCAAAAGTTTAAGACCACTTGAAAAATGGCAAAAAATCATATTTTGCATGGTTGGATCTTAACAAGGTTCCAAGTAGAGCTTCAACATGCAACAAGAAGAAATGGGAGTGAGACAAAACATTTGTTGAGCATGCAATTTAATGAAAACAACGATTAAACTGAAACAGGCTGTTTTACAGCTGATCAAAAGTATAGGACCACACCTCCAAAAAAACCCATAAACCCCCCCAAAACAGAAATCAAACTTCCAGACCTGAACTCAGTACTGGGTAGCTCCAGCTTTATTGCTGATCACTTCAAAAATTCGTTGCGGCATGCTTGATGCAAGCGTTTCCATGAAGTGAGTGGGAACATTTCTCCAAGTGGTGAAGACGGCCGCACGAAGGGCATCAACTGTCTGGAACTGTTGTCCATTTTTGTAAACTTCCCTTGCCATCCATCCCCAAAGGTTTAGATCAGGGGAACAAGCAGGATGGGCCAAAAGAGTGATGTTATTCTCCTGGAAGAAGTCCCTTGTCCTGCGGGCATTGTGTACTGTAACGTTGTCCTGTTGAAAAACCCAGTCATTACCACACAGACGAGGGCCCTCAGTCATGAGGAGTGCTCTCTGCAACATCTGGACATAGCCAGCAGCCGTTTGACGCCCCTGCACTTCCTGAAGCTCCATTGTTCCACTGAAGGAAAAAGCACCGCAGACCATTATGGCACCCCCTCCACTGTGGCGCGTAGAAAACATTTCAGGTGGGATCTGCTTGTCATGCCAGTAACGTTGGAAACCATCAGGACCATCAAGGTTAAATTTTTTCTCATCAGAGAATAAAACTTTCTTCCACCTTTGAATGTCCCATGTTTGGTGCTCTCTTGTAAAGTCCAAACGAGCAGTTCTGTGGCGTTCAAGGAGACGAGGTCTTTGAAGACGTTTTTTGTTTTTGAAGCCCTTCAGTCTCAGATGCCGTCTGATGGTTATGGGGCTGCAGTCAGCACCAGTAACGGCCTTAATTTGGGTCGAGGATCGTCCAGTGTCTTGACGGACAGCCAATTAGATCCTCCGGCTCAGTGCTGGTGAAATTTTTTTGGGTCTTCCACTTGACTTTTTTGTTCCATAACCCTCAGGATCATTTAAGAAATTCCAAATGACTGTCTTACTGCGTCCCACCTCAGCAGCGATGGCGCGCTGTGAGAGACCCTGCTTATGCAGTTCAACAACCCGACCACGTTCAAAAAGGGAGAGTTTTTTTTGCCTTTGCCATCAGAACGTGCGACTACCTGACAGAAAATGACAATGAATCCACATCTTGGCACAGATTTGGCCTTTTAAAGGCATGTGGTCGTAAAATTTTGATCAGCTGTAAAACAGCCTATTTCAGTTTAATAGTTCAATTAATTGAATGCTCAAAAACGGTTTTGTCTCAGTCCCATTTCTTCTTGTTGCATGTTGAAGCTCTACTTGGAACCTTGTTAAGATCCAACCATGCAAAATATGATTTTTTGCCATTTTTCAAGTGGTCTTAAAACTTTTGATCAGGACTGTATTGTAAAACTTCGCATCTGATGCAGTTTTCCTTTTCATGTTTTTCTCAGGGAGGAGATGTATTATAAAGCTGTCCATGGTACTGCAGTTATCTTTCTTCAGAATTCGGCTGGATTTGCCAAATGGCAGCCTACTCCTGAACGTATCCAGGAGCTGATGGCTGCTTACCGGGTGTCTGGGCGAACTCTGTCCTCACAGGGGACCACATCAACTTCAGCCGGCAATGCTGAGAAAGAAAATGAAGCTGGCAAAGAGCAGGGGACAAGCAAAGATGTGTCTACACGGGATAGTTCAAGTCGGGACAACAGGAATCTCACTACAGCATCACTGGAGACAACAAGCGTGTAAATGATGGGGGAGGGGGGGCTATTTTTAAGGCTGTCTGACAGGCTGGACCTGAGAAAGGAGTATTTGTATATACCTGGTCCCTGGTGGACTTGTTTTCTAAATTTAAAATGAACTGACATGCCATTTAACAAAAATTAACATGACTGATTACATGGAAACTGTGGGCACTTAGTGCCCAGTTTCAGATTAACCTGGCAATACTGCCTTGTCACTTGGTTGGTAAAATTGTCCTGGACCTGGCTGGAACAAGCGTATTTATCGGCATGTCTTCAGCAAGGCAGCTATATAATCATAATTATGAACTCTTTTCAGCACCAATTCTATCCTTCCCACTTGCTGTACCACTTCTGTAAGATATTTGTCACCAGCAAAGACCTATAGACACTGGCAAGGCCGTATGTATCAGAGCTGTGTGTGTGGAATTACTTGTTCCTTTTTACTCAGAGTGAATTTATTCTTTTACTGTTTTTATTTTGCATAAAAGTGACTGAAGTGCATTTTAAAAAGCTCTTCTCTAACGGGGAGGTGAGCAGAGCGAGATGGTTATAAGGGTTAGGCACAAGTTTACAGGAGAAAGCATGTAAGAGCACGGGGATCTTTGACCTCAACATGCAAACACACACCCCATGCAAGGTAAACTCCTGTCTTTTGTCCAGTGTGGCCGGGATAGGCTCCAGCCCTTACTACCATGTACATGACTTTAAGTGAGTTTAAAAAGGAATTAATGAATGCATAACCCTTTGAACTTTTCTGGGCTGCAGTTCTCGTGAACAAATGCTACATCAGATGAATGTAATTTGGTGTCACCAATAATAAATTAAAGTCTGTCAAAATTAAGTATAGAATTACTTTTAAGATTTGTTTTGTTCATTTTAGTTTTATTTTTGTATATTTTTATGTAACAGTACTTAGCAATTTTGTGCTTTTAAGTACTTCAAATGTAGTTTTTGTGTACACAGACTGTCAGGTGTACAAGTTGACCTTTTTCATGTATCCTATTTTAAGGTGTTTTCTGTACTACCTTATAAAGAAAAGATGATTGCCAGTATGGCTTTAATTGGTGGCTTGTAATTGTTCTTTGGGGACGAGAAAGGTGCAGGCAACTTGACCCACCAGTTTCCTGCCTGCTTCTGTTTATTTTGTTTACTTTGTAATTTGTTTAGTTACTATCTGCTATAGCTGCCATTAATGCAGAAACTGAAGAAATGCGGTTTGTCCCTTCAGTGTAAAAATTGTTTGGAAGTGGAAGCAGCTGGTAAATTTAAGAAGCTCTGCTTCTCTCTGGCTTATTTAATTTTTGAGTCCATCAGAGGGGTTGTCTTCTGTGTTGTGGTGTAATATAAATAAGCATATATAGATGTGTGTACGTATATGTATATAAATATATAAAGAGAGACGTATAAATATAAAGTTTTCCATTGCATGTATGTGCCTGAAGTGCACACCACCAGTTAAATCATCTCTGCATGCATCACCTGCCACCCCTTCCTTCTTCAAAAGTGTCTGTTTTCTTCTTGACATTTTTTTCATAATGGTTGGACAAGTTCATTGTGAAGGGTGGTTGTTTTTTTGTAATTAGTTGCGTTCTCTTATTCATTTTTGAAGCTAGGATGCAGTTGGTTCAAGTCTTTCTTGGACTTTTATTTTTGAATAATTTCAACAACATTTGTTGTTTAATGTATGTGTTTAATTTTGTGATTTTTTTATTTTTTTTTTTTTTTGCTCTTGTGGCTGACTGGCGAGCAGATTAGTTGTCAGATGCAAAGTGGCTTGGGAGAGTGGTATGCAGTTAAGGAGGTGTACAAGTCAGACTTTCTTACTGCAATATGTAGAAAAAAATGATTGTACAGTATATATGATGTTTAAAATAGGTTGCAGTTTTGTGCATTTTGTATACTTTTACTACATTGTATTCACAACTAGGGAAATACTGTGTTCTTGTTGAAACATGAATTTGGAAATTTAAAAAAACTGGAAGTGCTTGTGCCTTTTCCTTTTTCACTTCTCGTCGTTAGTGGGTAGCAATGACTGGATTATGTCCTGGTTGTGCTGGAAAGAGATCTCAAACTTTTGAAAATACAGTAATTTCATCTGGTAATTTATAGAAATCCTAAAAAGCATGAGCTTGGAGGGAGCACACAAAAACCTCTTTTGCTGAACGCATTGTTAAAATCGGACAGGTGCACTAAAATCCTAAGAATGCTGTGTATTCTTTGATCATATTTTAATCCATGTTATCATTAAAATACTTCAATGAATGCAGATGTTAGTGACGATTTCTAATGTAACGTGTTGAAGTCTGTGGTCATAAAGATGTTATTTGTTGCCATTATGAACGTGCCAATGCTCACCTGTGCCGAGTGTCAATCCATTATTGCTTTTTTCTTTGCTCTTTAATCCTCTTATTCTAAGAACCATTCACTGTTGCCTCATTAGTTGGAGTTAATTTGCAACTTTGTCAGGGTTGCCATTTTTATCAACTTGCAGTTAGCTCTGAGATCATTTGTATGATTGAATGTGAGCTAATACAATTGTTGAATCATTCCCAGGCTGCTGCATCTTGTCAGAGCAGCAGTTGCAGTAGAGATGTAAACAGGATGAATTCATGGGCACTTGGAGCCAGCCTGCCCAGGTGTGATCCTGCAATACATTATAAACCACCACTGATTTGGAATTGCGTCACATTTTTTGGGGCGTTTTTGCTGTGAAAACAATATGTTGGATAGGCACTTCTGGACTCCATGCTTAATTTAGTATCTTCTCAATATAAAATGACAGTTTCACACCCTCTTCTATAGCATGTGGAACAGCACAAAGTTTTGAAGCCATCAGACTGCACCTTGTGCTTCAGTGATGTTTGGCACTTACATTATCCTCGGTCACGTGGTAGTAGTGTTTCGACACAATGTGTTTCAGTGAAATATTAAAGCTTCAAAGCCTAAGTATCAAATGTCTCACTCCTTATATTGAATATATTTTAATTTCTCCAGTAACTAGTTACTTTATGGGATCTGAATATGAGCAAAGCTACATCAAAGGTTTGCACATTCCTTCGAGTAATCTATAGCAGGAAAATAGCTATGTATTGAAAAAGTCAACTTAAAGGTAGTTGGTGTTGGGTGGGAATCTAAAAATGTATCTAAATTGTACCTTTATAAATTTATCTGTCTATTTGCCACAGTCTTCTGTTGTTTTGTCACCTTCAGGTGTTCCCTGTCTGTCTTCATTCAAGACAGAATCACCAGAGATATTGTCGAGTTTCATCAGTACCATGTAGTCAGAGGCGCATTTACTTTTTGGGATTTGTTACAGGTCACAGTATCCAGGTTTGTGTGGATAAGACAGAGGAGTTTGTGATTGAATGTTGTGAGTGTGACACATTCAACCCAGTGATCCATGACCACTAATTGAAATGAACAGTTTATTAGGATTAAAGTGTCACGGACTGTGTACATAACTTGTTAAAACAGTTTTTGGTTCACCAGGTCCTAAATATTTCAAACAGTGAGGAGTAGGATGTCCTATTTAGCCAAGAGGCAGCTAGAATATCAGCGCGCACAAGTCTGTGCCACTATGCCGGTGCCCTTTTTTTGCATGGCACACCTCTAATGTCACTGGAATTTTTTTTATTTTTTTTTTTTTATCTGTAACTGACTTTATCACACTCAAGCTCCAAATAAAATCATAATCGAATACAGGGCCAGTCACTCTTTAGTAAGGTAGGGGATATTTTATTTTGTACAACCACATGTATATTATGATAATGACAGCAAAGTTCTTGTTTTTAATGATTACAGTTCCCATTGACATATTACATATGGGGCTGTCTTATTTTAATTTTCAGTCTGAACCAAACAGTGTCCACAGTGAAGTGAGCTCACATGAGCAATTTAAACTGAAGTGTTATCCTATACTTAACAACATACAAATACTACCTCTTTAGGCAGTGTTTAAGGTCGTCACTTATAAATAAGAAGAATGAGGTGTTTATTTAAAATATCAAGTCTTCTGAGACTTCTGGTCCTGTCTGTTTCGGGAGATGGACATTGGAGAAGGAACTCCATTAGCAGGGGTGTTGTTTTTGTAATTACGAGGTATCTTGTATTTACTAAACCCAAGGGGCTTCAATTACAACATAAGTATATATAAGCATGAGTGGCAGACAAAAATGTCAAAGAAACGGGAAAGACAGTACAGCTTCATCAAAGTCTAAACAGGCCTCAAGTTAAAGGTACGGCCTAAAAGTGAGTGACCTGGAAGAGACATGTGAAAACACCGCGATCCAGGGACCTGACACTGCAGCATCGCCTCCAGCCGAGAGCAAAAATGCAAGTGAGTCGGGCCCGGAGAACTCGTCAATTCCAGAAGGTTCCATTGAAGCTGAAAGTAGCCTTACTTTCCATGCTGTCAACTACCCACTGCGAGTCAGAGACACCGACTCTGACTGGGCTTGCTGCTGCACCCGCGAAGCGCGGAGAAGACCAAAACAAAGTCCGAGTTGAAGGTAATGAGCACCACAGTATCTACCGCACTGTTTGGAGGTGGGGGTGTAAATGAGGTAAAGAGTAATATAAAGAAGATTACAAAGTATATAAGGAAAGATAAGACAAATGAGAAGCTAAGGTACTTCAGGATTAATTAAAGATTTGGAGAAACGGTCAAGTAATGGCTTTGATGCAACCTTTAAAGGTATGCTAGAAAACATGGAGGAAAAAATACACGAAATGCCAGTAAGTTTGAAAATAAATTTGGAGCACTTGCTGCTCGGCTTGAAGACATTGAGCCAACGTTCATGATTTGTATTGAAATAATTGAACAATTGGTTTCTGCTGATGATGAAAAAGCAATGGCTACAAAATCCAAATGCAAAGTGCTTGGAAACAGACTAGCTGTACTGGAAGATGGACAAAGATGAAATAAAATCAGAAAGCTCAAACCCAATGAAATTCATCGCTGAACCGTTTGCTCAAATAATTGGGAGAGGACTTCAAATTCAACACAGTGATATCTGAAGCTTACTGCAGAAGTGAATCAAACACCTCCAAACCTAGAAGCCTTATTATACCTTTCAACAAATTAAAGTCTAAAGTAAATCTGGTATCGCTTCTCAGACTGAAACGAGATATTTCAAAATAATCACATTTACATTTTCCAATTTTTCACCTTCAACAGCAGCTAAACATGCTGCATTTTACAGCATTAAACAGCGTTTACAGAAAGCCGAAATCAGGTATAGCCTCTCGTGTCCTGCTAAATTGAGAGTGGATATTCAAGGCAAGTTTTACATTTTTTGTTTTCCGGATGAAGCGGAAAACGAGCTTAAAAAAAAAAAAAAATGATCCCGACACTTTGCCTTGTCAGTGACTCTCAATTGTATTTCAAAGAAGATTTGCTCAGTTGGGTTAAGATCAGGTGACTGTCTTGGCCATTCAAGAATTTTCCACTTCTTTGCTTTAATAAACTCCTTGGTTGCTTTGGGCGGCGTTTCATGATACAGATGGACAATGATCCAAAACATACAGCCAATCAATTTGACTGCATTTAGGTGGATTTGAACAGAGAGTATGTCTCTGAACACCTCAGAATTCATTCGGCTGCTTCTGTCCTGTGTCACATCATCAATAAACACTAGTGTCCCAGTGCCACTGGCAGCCATGCATGCCCAAGCCATCACACTGCCTCCACCGTGTTTTACAGATGATGTGCTATGCTTTGGATAATGAGCTGTTCCACACCTTCTCCATACCCTTTTCTTGCCATCATTCTGGTAGAGGTTGATCTTGGTTTCATCTGTCCAAAGAATGTTTTTCCAGAACTGTGGTGGCCTTTTTAGATGTTCTTTAGCAAAGTCCAATCTAGCCTTTCTATTCTTGAGGCTTATGAGTGGCTTGCAGTGCACCCTCTGTATTTACTTTCATGCAGTCTTCTCTTTATGGTAGACTTGGATATCGATACGCCTACCCCCTGGAGAGTGTTGTTGGAGGGGTTTCTCTTCACCATGGAAATGATTCTGCAATCATCCACCACTGTTGTCTTCTGTGGACGTCCAGGTCTTTTTATGTTGCTGAGTTCACCAGTGCTTGCTTTCTTTCTCAGGATGTACCAAACTGTAGATTTTGCCACTCGTAATATTGTAGCAATTTCTCGCAGCTTAAGGATGGCTTCTTTCACCTGCATGGAGAGCTCCTTTGACCGCATGTTGTCTGTTCACAGCAAAATCTTCCACATGCAAGCACCACACCTCAAATCAACTCCAGGCCTTTTATCTGCTTAGTTGATAATGACATAATGACGGACTTGCCCACACCTACCTATGAAATAGCCTTTGAGTCAATTATGCAATTACTTTTGAGCCCCTGAAATGAAGGGATTGTGTTAAAAAAATGCTTTAGTTGCCTCACATTTTTATGCAATCATTTTGTTCACCCCACTGAATTAAAGCTGAAAGTCTGCACTTCAACTGCATCTGAGTTGTTTCATTTAAAATTCATTGTGGTAATGTACAGAACCAAAATGAGAAAAAAGTTGTCTGTCCAAATATTTATGGACCTAACTGTATCTGCATCTCACACAGCACTTCGAACATTTAAAAGCCTGTACAGCAGCTGTCCTACTCTTTGTCTTTTATTTCCGGCCCCCGGTGTGATTAAATCTTTTGCCGCAAAGTCTCGTCTTGCAGGATGTGAGTCCTTGATATTTTTTTGTTTATAATTTAAAAACCGAGTAAGAATCTGAAAATCTAACATCACATTAAAGATTGATAAATTCTGTAAATAATGATACTAAACATATCCATATTACTAACCGAGAATGCTAAACCGGATGATGGACGCAGGCACATCCGGCAATGGGCCGTAGCTGCAAAAAGACGTACTGCGCAGGCGCAAAAAGAGTCCGCGAGAGTCGGCTGAGGAGCCGAGAAAGGCGGACAAAAGAGGGCGAGAGAGGCGGATGAGGGGCCGCGAGAGGCGGACAAGACCACAGAAAAAAGGAGTGAGCACAGGAAAAATGGAGAAATGAGGCGCAACGAGCACCGAAAAAAGGAAACAGCACATAAAAAAGTATTCAAACGCAAGCAAAGCACGAAACACATTGCACACGAAACTAGACCCAAAAAAAAAAAAAAAAAAAAAAGAGGCTCGCGCACAACAGCAAGGCACCCCCCCCCCCTACAGGCACCGGACGGGACACACACCAAGAGGGGGATTCAACAAGCCCATAGAACACAAAAAAAGAACACAAAACCACCCCACAGACCCTACAAGCAAGGGACGGGACCCACACAAAGAGGGGGATTCAACAAGACACAGGAACACAAACAGAAAGAAGACGCTCGCGCGACAACAATCCTCAACCCCCTCCCCCCCCACACACACACATCCATAAGAAGTGACACCCAAAGCCACATATTCTAAAGTGAACATCAACACCTTCACACTAGACAGCATAGGTGTCAGCATTGGTGGATCTCCTTACAATAAAGCACTATTAACCGTTCAACTGCAGAAAAAGAAACATATTAACAGTGACTGCGATCCTTCTTATTACTTATCCATATTTTGCATGCTGAGAAAGAAACAAGTCATGAATACACGGTCACGGGTACAAAACGAAAATGAAAGGATAACAGGAACAAACACACGAACACGAAAGAAACAACAAAATAGACGGCTATGCAGCATAGGTGGATCTCATTACAATAAGGCACTATTAACCGTTCAACCGCAGAAAAGGCTCCATATTAACAGTGAGTGCAATACTCCTTATTACTTATCCATATTTCTAAAAGAAAAAATGTCTCGACTCCAAAAACGCAAAGCTCAACTAAAGCTTCTAACTAACGATGTACCTAAAAGTAAAAACTTTATGAACTGCATTAGATCCTACAATGGTTCATTTGCTGTTGCATCTACCGGAGTAAATATCAGGCCACCAAAAGGCAATGGCCCATACTACTTTCGCATATGTGCACAAATACTGCATCGCATTGGAACAGTGCACCCTGAAACAAATCAACAACGCAAATATGCACAAATCTACATCCTAGATCCACATGACGCAAACTATCAATCAAAGTGCTGCATCGCAACGGGCACGGATTCAAAACGAAACACCTCCCGTCTCAGACATACGTTAATGGCAGCGAAGGCTACAACGGGCTTCTCACACAGCACAGGCAAATCGATTACAGCTCCAAAACAACACGTCCCAAATACTACACATGCAACAACGCGCCTCTCAAACGGCACAAGGAAAACATACACCAGGAAAATTCATTCGGATTAATGAATGTCATTTGCAATCATTGTCATTCAGTTCACTTCCCTGAAGAAACAACTGGCAATACAAGTAATACATTTACACGTTGTTGTCAAAAGGGTTAAATTAGACTGCCTTCTTTACATTCATATACTGAATATATACAGAAGCTTATAACTGACGATGTACCTGAAAGTGAAATCTTTATCAACTACATTAGATCCTACAAATCGGTATCCACTATGAACATTAACGGTGGCACTGCACGTGACATCCGTCTTGAAAAAATGTTGTTTATTGATGAATGTTCAATGGCATGAACAAACGTTTATGAATAATAATATTCGATTTGAAGGAAAGGTACTTTTATGAGGAGGAGATTTTAGACAGTGCTTAGCTATTTTTCCAGATGCCTTGCACTCAGCTATTGTTCAGTGCACCTTAAAATACGCAGACAATTGGCATTGCTTTCAAAAGATACAGTTAGTAAAAAAGATACGATGTCCAGAACCAGATCATAACAATTGCTTATTACAACTGAGAGATGGTACACTCACCAATACAGATAGACTTCACCCAGATATTAGTACAATTCCTCAAGCCTTTATCTGCGACGACTTAGTTACAGAGACATTTCGAACAGCAATCTCATTAGACCAAATGCCCCTTTTAACACAACGCGCTATATTATGTCCAAAAAATATTAATGTGGAAAACATAAATACCCAAGTCATTCCATTACTTCCTGGAGAGACACAACTCTTTCTAAGCTCTGACAAACTTGACTCTGATCACAACAATAACCATCTTCATTGACCTTACAAGTTCTGAGCTGAAATTACCTTTTACACTTAAAAGGCGTGTACAAAGAAATTTTACAATAAACCTTTACACTGGGCGACACACTTTATTGTTTGCTTTCTATTTGCATCATCTACACCGTCACACTATTCTATATCTCATTCATACATCACGCTCTTTGTCATTACCAACACCAGGGGTTGGCGAGCGAAGCGAGCAGGGGGCGGAGCCCCCTAGTATATGTAGGTTTTAAAATAAGCTTGATTTAAAGTGTGACAAAAATGTCACATAAAATCGTTGCATTTTTAGGCTTAGGATTTTATAGACAGTGTCGATGTGTATAAACGTGTGTACGTATACAGATGTATACCTCACCCAACCCCATATCATCATTTCAAGGCTGGAGATCACTCTGCCATGCTGCTTGAGTTAGAATAGAGAGATTCAATTCTTGTGAAGAAGGCTTCAGGGCACCCAAGAAAGTCCAGCAAGCACCAGGATCGTCTCCTGAAGTTGATTCAGCTGTGCAGAGCTTCCTCAGGAATGGCAGCAGGTGGGTGTGAGTGCATCTGCACCCACAGTGACGCAAAGACTTTTGGAGGATGGCCTGGTGTCAAGAAAGGCAGCAAAGAAGCCAAGAAAAACATCAGGGACAGACTGATATTCTGCAGAAGGTACAGGAATTGGACTGCTGGGGTAAAGTCATTTTCTCTGATGAATCCCCTTTCAGATTGTTTGGGAGCATCTGGGGAAAAAAAGATTGTCCAAAGAAGAAAAGATGAGCGCTACCATCAGTCCTGTCTCATGCCAACAGTAAAGCATCCTGAGACCATTCATGTGTGGGGTTGCTTCTCAGCCAAGGGAGTGCAGGGCTCACTCACAATTTTGCCTGAGAGCAGAGCCATCAATAAAGAATGATACCAAACATCCTCCGAGAGTAACTTCTCCCAACCATCCACCCTGGGTTTACTCTTTTGGGCCTGTTCAGGATTATATTCTAGGTTTATAGAATTTGGACAGTATTGTCAGTTGATATCTCTACTTTATTCCTTCTACACCGCTGATTGGGGGCTTGTTTTGTTCTGGACGTGCTCGGTCTCTAGGCATGTCAGAGTACTGGGACTTCGTGAAGTGTGGTCTGGCCTCACATGGTGAGGCAAAATGGGGGGGGGGGGGGTCTGGGGGCACAGAGAAAGACAGCAAGCTATTTCTGATCTGTCCTTTTTATCCCCACAATTGTAATTGCCAACACAACAATAGGCTTCATAGCCGTAACTCCTGACAATATTGGAAATTAAAGTTCTCATATGTAATAATGCACCCTTAACTTCAGACTATAAAATGACGAGAAAGTTCAGAAGTAATCGCTCTGTGACCAAACGGTGAACTTTCTGAGCGGGAATGTCAAAGGTCTCAATCACGAATGAACTCTTTTAGGGCTAATTTTTTTTTTTTGTTTGTTTCTTTTCTCTCAGGGCTGAATATTTTTTCCAAAAACTAACTTTCTTTAAAAAAAGAACACAAAGGAATTGAAATCAACAAAAAAATATTTCCTTTTGACAAATGTTACTGTCTTGCATGTCGTATGAGCCTGCATACTTTATGATTTCACATACATATCACATACATTTTACACAGCAAAGTCCTGCAAAGTCTGATCTCGCTCAAAGCAGCCAATTTCAGTCATTGCCACACTGCACTCCTTACAATACGTGTTGCTTTGGTTCCTACTTTTTAATTGTCTGTTGCTGCACTTTCTCACATATATTGTTAGTGTGTACTGTAGAGAGACAAGTCACCCGTTTGCCATCGTGCCATGCCACTGCCACCAAGTTTTCTGCCCGCATGAAAACCATATTGTCACCTCTTTTCCTCTTCAGCCTGTCTGGCTTCATGTGTCTCCTGTTCACTCTCACTGTGCCACAAGCTCCAATTCATCTGCTCTGTAGCTCCAGGAACAATTCTGGGCATGTATTAAAAATTGTCCAAATGTACACAACATGACCCAAATGTTCATAGCCCTGAAGCAGCTCCAGCACAACCTGACTTGTCAAGGGACAGTTCTCTCTTTGAAAGAAATACTTTCCTGTATATGTGATTACTTTCAGGCAGAAACCAGTGTTTGCTTCTGCCAGTACAAAATCCTTTATGCCACACTTTGTGGGCTTGTCTGGCATATATTTGCAGAAAAAAGGTGTCCCTTTTATTTTATCATAGATTCATGCACAGACAAATCACAGCCAGGCTGATAAAACTGTTTCTATGTTGGTTCCACAATGTCAAGCAGGGGTTGAACTTTATGTATGGCGTTATTGCCTGGTTCACCCCATGGGATTTGCTTCTGTTTATTACAGAAGTGAATAAAACTTTGCAGCATCACGTACCTATCATCACGCTGCATAACCTGTCCAAAGCCACCAGGGGACAAAGCACGTTTGGACCAATGCTCCCTGAAGTTATATCACCAGTTCTGTCCCATCTCTATTAGTAATGCCACAGCGTGCTTCATCTCGTCTTTTGTTGTGGGTTTCCACTTTGAAAAATGAGAATGCGATGCAAACGCAGCCCGCGATTCAAAAAATTTCTCTGCCTACCTGTTTGTCTCGTCTGACAGTAGCTGAAAAGCAGCATCAGGAGAGAGCAGCCTAAAGTCCAGCAGCTGGTGATCTGTCGTGTCCAACAGCAAGCCATGCCGTCTTGTAAACTCCGGTAGCCAGATCGGCTCTCAACGGATCAATGTCTGTGTATTCCTCCCACGCAAACCTTGCCGTAGATGCATCGGCTGTGCGAATGCGCTCAGCTGGCAGCGGATCAGCTGGCGCGGCATCGGCTGGTGTCCGATCAGCTGATGCCGGCTTCTCACTCTCTTGCTCGATCACCTGATCACTGTCAATAAAATCCGATTCTGAAAAATCAGAGTCCGACTCCGCGATAATGCGCAAAACATCGTCTGCCGAGTGTTTTCTTTTCTGCACTCGCTTCGCTCCCTTGTGACATGTCGATGCCATCTTGCCATTGTTTACATTTCGCAACTCACGCACACGCAAGGTTTAGTTGCCAAGTCAACGAGTCTAGCATTCCTCCAAGCACAGAGGCAATGCCTGCGACGTGACAGTGAGTTTTGTCGCCATTAACAGCTGATTGTCACCCTCTATCCCTTAATGTCGACTTTTGTCGACATTTGCCCTCAACCCCTCCTGTCAACAAAAGTTGACATCCACCCTAAAAGAGTTAAAGAGGAAGACAGTATTCTCTCTCCTAACCAGTCTAAACACCAAGGTAGTATTTTTACAGGAGACGTGCTTAATCAAGAAGGATAGGTTTCTTCAGCTGGAGGTCACTTTGTTCTTAACGTTTGTTACTCACTGATTTATAATGTCTGTGGTGGGTTGGCGCCCTGCCCGGGATTGGTCCCTACCTTGCGCCCTGTGTTAGCTGGGATTGGCTCCAGCAGACCCCCGTGACCCTGTGTTCGGATTCAGTGGGTTAGAAAATGGATGGATGATTTATTAAGTCATTTACGGCAGCTCATTTTTGAAATACTCATGACTTTTGCCCTTACTTTGGTGTGCCAAAGAACTGATAGATTGATCAGTCCAAGCTAGTAAGAAAAACATTTTTACTCCCCTATTGATGTTTCTTGCATCTTGGGCGAACCATGTGTCATGATTACTTTGACCCTAGGTTATTCACAAAAAATATGAGAATTACAAAACATATAAACCAAGAGACACTAGAAATGTAATTTGGGACCATTCTACACAAGAGGAATCCCAGGCAACTGCTCCTTTTCCACATGTAATCGTCGGCCATCTAGAGAAATGAGCTCCTTTTCCATCACTCTTGCTGATGATCTCATCAGTCCTTCTTCCAATACAAGGAATTTTGGTGTCATTTTTGATTCCTTCCTTTCTTATTCCATCCACATAAACCACATTAAGAAACTTTCTTACTTCCACCTCAGTAACATATCCCAAGTTCACTGATTCCACTCCTATTCGAATTATGAGAAACTCGTCCTCACTTTTATCACATCACACATCGATTTCTGTAACTCCTTACTGGCAGGAGACCTTCAAATCTGATATCTCATCTCCAGCTGATTTAAAACACTTCTGCAAGAGTCCTTACACGAACAACAGCGAGCACGTAATAACCATCCTGCTTCACCTTCACTGACTCCCTGTGTCTTACAGGATTGAATATAAAATTCTATTAATGACCTACAAAAGCTTTAAATGGCCTTCCACCGACCACATCAGTGACCTTCTCCATCATTATGCTCCTGTTTGCCCACTAAGGTCCTCTGATTCTGGAAGTCTTGTTGTGGATCACACTAACCAGCACTTTATGGGTGACAAGGCCTTCAGATGTATAGTACCCAGACTTTTGAATGACTTCCCTAAATTAATTAGATCAGCTGACTCAATTCACTCTTTTATAAAACAAATTAAAACTCACCTGTTCAGGATGGCTTTTAACTTAACCTAACATTCTGCCTCCTCTTTCAGTCTTCCTCTCTGTCCAGATGTTCAGGATAATTTGTGTGTGTGTTACATCACAAAGTTTGTTCTGGCTTTTCTTCTAGTATTAAATTTAGTATTTTACTCTGGTTTATTTTTTTTAATTCTATTTAATGCTTTATATATCCTGTATTCTGCCCGGGGTTTGTTTCCTGCTTTGCGCCCTGCGTTGGCTGGGATTGGCTACAGCAGACCCCCGTGACCCTGTAGTTAGGATATAGCGGGTTGGATGACGGATGGATATACAGTATCCAGTATTTGCTTGTTTATTGTTCTGTGCTGAAAATACTTGCATCTTAAGTGCCTTGATTATGGGAAAGGTGCTATATAAGTACATTTTGTTATTATTATTATTATTATTATTATTATTATTTTATGGAGCTGTGTAGTTGCAGACCGGTCAGCGTGCCCATGCTGACCATTGCCCACCACCAAAAGCGCCTGCAATGGGCACGTGAGCATCGGAATTAGGCTCTGCAGCAAGGGAAGAAGGTGACCCGGTCTGATGAATCACGTTTTCTTTTCAATCATTTGGATGGCCGAGATCGTGTGCGCCGTTTACGTGGGGAAAAGTAGGCAGTAGGATGCACTATGGGAAAAAAAGCTAGCTGGCTGAGGCCGTGTAATACTCTGGGAAACTCTCTGTCGGAAAACCTTGGGCCCTGGTATTCGTGTGGATGTTACTTTGACACAAACCCAAAGATGGTCGCAGACCTCGTAAACCCCTTCATGGCAGCGCTATTCCGTGATGGCAGTGGCTTCTTTCAGCAGGACAACGTGCTCCGTCTTGTCGGTGTATGTAACTTTGTTTTGCGATGAAGTTCCGAACAAAATGTAAATGCAGACCGCACTACCTATGAGATCAGTCATGTAATGCACCAACATCACGAAACGCCCTCAACGTCAGTCACGTAACACCCATCGCATTAGACAACGGTTAACATTAGGGTTGTGGAAGGGTTATCTGACTCAGAGCGTGTTTTGTGACTGACGTTCTGAGCCTTCCCTGCATTGCCAAAAGTATTGAAGGCTGCAGTTAGACCCTTCTCATAAAGTTCGCATCTTCGACTTGACGATCAGTAGATGGCGCTGTAGTGCGGCTTCTGCAATGTGACCGTTTAGCGGTGCCTTTGCTTTCCTGTCCATCACGGCAGTTGTGGTGCGTCCCAGGACTTGAAGTGGTCTGTGCGATGTGTTTCTTAAAGCTGTTCTGTTTTCAGTGCTTGCTCAGCTGATAGTCTGGTGACCGCCATGTTGTGTGAATTTCCAGTCAGCTGATGCGTGCTGCCGTGCCTTTGCTGGCCAAGAGAAGGAGCTGAAGCCCAGTTTTGGGGACATCCAACTCGTGTTGCTTGAGACCAAGATGAAGCTTCACGGACCAGGGCTGCGCGAGTTTTTTACTTACAGGCAGAGAACCTTTACCATTTAGATAAAATGCTGCCCACGTTATATTTTGGAAAATGCCATCGATGTCGGGGTCGCAGAGCGAGTAGCGACACTTATTCCCGTGTGTGCAGTCTCCCAGTTGGCTGCCATTATACCTGTACAGTTTGTTTACTGGTGATGTGAATTCTAGTTATTGTAATGCAGACCAGTGAAAGCTGTGGACTTCTTTGTTAGCAAAAGACAATTTCTTCAGTTGGAGATCGCTTTGTTCTTAACGTTTTGTTACTCACTGATTAATACTGTCATTTACGGTGGTCAATTTTTGTTAATTTCACGCGCTCACTTTTTATTGTTAGTTTGCATGTCGCCATTCGTAGCCACTGTAGTAGGGTTATTTTTTTTTTATATAATTTATGGAATATGTAATCTGTATTTTTAATATCCGTGGTTAATGAGCCCAGCATTCAAAAATGTTATTTGATGCTACTTGTATAGTTCCTGGTTTACTTACATGTTACTCAGGGTTTCTTTTTTCTGATTAAACAGAAACATGAAAAATCACACTTTAATAGAATTAAACCACAGCCCACGCTGCAGGACCTGTAAACCAACAAATGAATCCGTGCAGTGGTTTGCTCAGACAAAAATCTCACGTTATAAAACTATCGGTGAGTCATAAAGTGAGTCATAAAGAGGGGCAGAATTCATTATCAGCACTTGAATCAGAAAATCTACGGTGGGCTGGCGCCCTGCCAGGGGTTTGTTTCCGGCCTTGTGCCCTGTGTTGGCTGGGATTGGCTCCAGCAGACCTCCGTAACCCTGTGGTTAGGATATAGCGGGTTGGATAATGGATGGATGGATGAATCAGAAAATACAGAAAGCAAACCCGTAAAGCTAGTATCATGCGCAGACGGTTACTTGTGGCACACATGCCAGTTTAGAGTGCTCTGGCACATTTCAATGAAAGCAAAGTTAATAACGACTTATAAAAGCTACACGCATGCGCACAGATGGCCTCTTACTGCATAGATATTCACACATTAATGTCACATTCAGTGATGGGCATTTTGATTAACCTGTTTAAATGGATCGATTCTTTTGATTTGTTTAATTAATTTTTAGGATTCGATGTTGGTGCATAGTTTGATAAATGTAACGACAGCGGATGCAAGATGCATACTTAAAATAAGGCGTTACAATGCAGAATCACAACGGAATGAGAATTGCGGTTCATGATTAAGCGGTGTGTTTCTTGAAAATGGTCCGTCTTAATGAATGATAAACTACGGAAGCGTATTAGGGCCACAGTGAAAAAAAAAATACGGACACAGTGAAGAAGAAAAAACTAAATGTCGAGATTAAAGTCGACATGTTGACTTTATTCTGACATTTCCACTTTATTCTCAACATTTATGTCGAGATTAAAGTCGACATGTTAACTTTATTCTGGTAGTCTGTCATTAAAGTAGAACATTGTAAACTAAACTTCATCTTAAAATGAATATTTAATTTAGTAGATCTTCCCAAACCCCGTCATAAATTATGTAGCGCATGAAAGAACATCCATTGAATTCTGTGTTTGTGTCTTCGACCACCAGATCACAAACCCAACATTTACACAATATTTCAGTTAAACCTGTGCGACACCCATTCATACATCCAGTTTTTTGGAGCCTCATCACACCTGCCATAAAGTTCTCTACACTGAACGTACACCAAAGTGCATGTTTAATACGTGATTTAACGCATTTCATCATGAAAATGATATCAAGTATTTATCTTAGCATTCTAAACTAGGGGGCTCCGCCCCCTGCTCGCTTCGCTCGCCAACCCCTGGTTTTGGGTAACCCGAAATACATTGATCTATGTATGAGATATATTGGAGTGTAAAGGTGCGGATGACGTACATAGGAAGTAAAGAATACATAGTATGGCACATTACAAAGATTTAATCGAATATTTATTTATACACAACATTTGTAGTAAAGATGGCGTGTTGTCCTTGAATGAGTTCTCCTTGGTATGGAGTATTTATAACCTCAACCTTAATGTCAGATGAACGCCGAACTCTTGAGAAGGCTACATAAAGTTGTCCATGTCCAAATACAGGCTCAGAGAGGTATATGCCAACTCTGTCCATGGTCTATCCTTGGGATTTGTTGATTGTCATGGCAAATGCAGGATTAATGGGAAATTGGCGTCGTTTAAGTGTGCAATCAAAACAGTATTGTCAGTATGTGATCCTGTAAGTACATTTGATTCAATAACATTGTCTGTCATGGTGTTGATGACTAATCGTGTACTGTTGCATAAACCTTGTTTAGTACAGTATTAAGGTTTCTTAATAGCATGACTATTGTTCCGACCTTAAGGTTAAGATTGTGTTGTTGCAATCCTGCAGGGTTAATAGTGTTTAAATATTCCAAGGGGAAATTAAGATGCTCATTTGGAGCCGAGAGTGTTTTGCCTCAGCTGTTTCAGACGCGCGTTGTAGGATTCTGTACATTTAATACGGAGTGATCATTAATTGTTATTATCTATCTGGCTATATATAACGAAAACAATAGTTCAACCCAACCTATGAAATGTAATCCCCCGGGATTTCGTGTAAAGCGTTCAGCGGTTTGTACAATCCCAAGCAGCACATTATTCCTAACTTCACTCCGCAGTAGTGCCACTCACAATATGGCGGTGACGCCTGTGCCTTCCATACTATAGTTTGTCTACCGTTAGTAATATGGATAATTGCACTCACTGTTAATACGGAGCGTGTTCTGTGGTTGTTATATATGGTTTGGATGTGTGATGATGCCGTAGGTTTAATACGGAGAGTTCGTTTATTCTTATTACCCGGACCATGCTGTGTTGTGTGGACGTTTAGTTCAGAAGCACGTTGTAGGCGCCTGTGCCTTTCATACTTTCATGTGCCTTCCGTACTATCTTTGTGGACCTGTGGGGCCTCCGTAGCCTCTTCCCTTTGACTCTGGGGTGCAGCGCAGAATCCTCTTTTTTGTGTGGCTGTGTCGTTAGTCTTTAGCTATGGGCGCGTTGTCGCTTCATTTCTTATTCACGTTAGTTGAGCTCTTTCGTTTTTGGGCCGTGACTCCTTTGTTCACGGTGGATCAGACTTCGCTTGCGGACTATGAGACGTGCGTTGTAGGCGCCTGCGCACTATGTCTCTTGGTCCCATCGCTGTGTACCTGCATCCGTGCCTTCCGGTTTACCATTCTCGGTTAGTAATATGGATGCTCAGAGAGCAGGAATATCATGCAGTGAATGGATTCTGTGCGGCGATCGCTGCCTGCACCTCCTCAATGCAAGAGGAAGTCAGTTTAAGAAGCACGTAGTGATTAATAACTGGGTCGGGGAACATTTAACACAAAGCATTTAATGTGCTACATAACTTATGATGGGGTTTGAGAAAATGTAGTAAATTACATATTTATTTTAAGATGAAGTTTAATTTACGACATTCTACTTTAATGACAAAATAAACTACGAGAATTAAGTGGAAATGTCGACTTTAATCCCGACGTAAATGGCGAGAATAAAGTGGAAATGTCGAGAATAAAGTCAAAATGTCGACTTTAATCTGGACATTTAGTTTTTTTTCTTCTTCACTGTGGCCCTAATACGCTTCCATAAATAAACAATGCAGGTAAAGAGCGAGGGAGTTTTGCTCCTGTTTCTCAAAGGCATTTATTTGACATTAAGAGATGAGTTTAATGTACTTCTTTGTTGCGATCCATGTCAAAAAGCAGACTGTCAATACGAGGAACGTCAACCTCCCGTATTTTAGTTGTTTTAACCTCCTTAGCGTTAGACCCAAGCATCACTCAGGCTGTAAAAACAGCGCTAAACATGTTAGTCCCAAGAGTCACTCAGGCAACTATATAGATGCGTCTCGCGTAAGCATTAGACCCGAGGATTACTCAGGCTGTAAAAGTGCCAGCAGGGTTAGTGCCGAGTGTTCATCGGGAAGCAAAATAGTCGCATCTTGCGTAAGCGTCAGACCCGAGTGTTACCCAGGCAACAGCGCAGACACTGCTCCTCCCTGCCTCATAATGGCATCTTGCAAGAAACGTTTTTCAGCAGTCTAGGTTTTGCACACTCTTGACAGTGATACGAGCAGTGATGACGAAGCGAATCTGTCTCCAGGCAGCGAGATTGAAACAGACTGTGAAATAGAAAGTGACTTTGATGGATCCGAAAGTGACACTCGTGTCAATTGTACATGTGCAGTGTGCTGTTCAAAAGCTGGTCGATCAGTCTGGAAAGGAAATCCGCAAGGAATCACATTACTGTTGTCCCGACTGACATTGGATTGTGTATTTCACCGTCATTCAAGATATACTACACAAACAACACATTTTGACAGTATATACAGTATTATTATTATTACTAGGGGGCTCTGCCCCCTGCTCGCTTCGCTCGCCAACCCCTGGTGTTGGGAAATTACAAAGAGCGTGATGTATGAATGAGATATAGTATAGTGTGAAGGTGTAGATGACGCATATAGGAAGCAAACATTAAAGTGTTTGGCACAGTGTAAAGGTTTATTGGAAATTTCTTTGTACACAACATTAGTAGAAAAGATGGTGTCTTGTCCCTGAATGAGTATTCCTTGGCATGGAGCATTTATGACCTTAACTTTAACGTCAGATGAACGTTGAACTCGTGAGAAGGCCACATAAAGTTGCCCATGTCCAAAAACGGGCTCAGAGAGGTAGATGCCAACCTTGTCCATGGTTTGTCCTTGTGATTTGTTGATGGTCATGGCAAAGGCAGGTCTAATGGGGAACTGTCGGCGTTTCAATGTAAAAGGTAATTCCAGGTCAGAACTCATAAGGTCAATTGTAGGAATTAGCGTGCCTCTTCAGGAAGTAATGAAATGACCTGGTTATTAATGTGATCAACATTAATATTTTTTGGACATAATATACTTCGTTGTGTTAAAAGGGGCATTTGGTCTAATGAGATTCCCGTTCCAAATATCTCCGTAAGTAAGTCGTCGCAGATAAAGGGTTGAGGAATTGTAATAATATCTGGGTGAAGTACATCTGTATTGGTGAGTGTACCATCTCCCAGTTGTAATAAGCAATTGTTATATTCGGGATCTGGACATCGCATGTTTTGTACTAAGTGTATCTTTTGAAAGCAATGCCAATTGTCCGGGTAAAATTTTTTTGAAGCGCGTTGTAGGTGCCGACGTGAATTTTTTTTTTTGATGCGGGTACGTGTTTGTGGTCCCGTTACTCGAGCCGTCTAGTTTTGTATCCATGATCGTGAATTGATGACTTGTTTGATCTTTATCGTTAGGAATATGGATAAGTAATAAGGACGATCGCACTCACTGTTAATATGCGGACTGTTCGTTTCTTCGTATTATCACCAATCAGGTCTCGCGCCTGTATATGTATTGTAGTTCGCTCTGTTGTTGTTTATGTATGACGTCGTCGTGTATTTTAAGGTGGACTGAACAATAGCTGAGTGCATGGCATGTGGAGCAATAGCTAAGCACTGTCTAAAATCTACTCCTAATAAAAGTACCTTTCCTCCAAAGGGAAAATTATTATTCATCAACGCAATGCCAATTGTCCGCGTATTTTAAGGTGGACTGAACAATAGCTGACCGCATTGCATGTGGAGCAATAGTTAAGCACTGTCTAAAATCTCCTCCTAATAACAGTACCTTTCCTCCAAAGGGAATATTATTATTTATCAACATTTGTAGAAGTTTATCAATGGTGTTGAGTAAGTGACTGGATGCCATTGTAAATTCATCTATAATTAATAGTGTGGCAAGACGGATGTCACGTGCATTGTTACTGTGCATTGTCATAGTGGATACCGATGTTTCTGTGATTGGGACTGGTATTTGGAATAAGGAGTGACATGTGTTTTTGGAGCCGAGACATTTTTTCTTTCGCGGTTTCAGAAGCGCGTTGTAGGTGCCAACGTGATTTGTGCATATTTGCGTTCTTGATTTGTTTCAGGGTGCACTGTTCCAATGCGATGTAATATTTGTCCACATACGCGAAAGCAGTATGGGCCATTGCCTTTTGGTGGCCTGATATGTACTCCGGTATATGCAAAAGCAAATGAACTATTGTAGGATCTAATGCAGTTCGTAAAGTTTTTACTTTCAGGTACTTCGTTAGTTAGAAGCTTCTGTAGATATTCAGGATATGAATGTAAAGGAGGCAGTCTAATTTGACCCTTTTGACAACAACGTGTAAATTCATTACTTGTATTGCCAGTTGTTTCTTCAGGGAAGTTAAGTGAATGACAATGATTGCAAATGACATTCATTAATCCCAATGAATTTTCATGAATAGTGGACTCATTATTGAACGCGTTGTTAGCTAACTGGCGCAATCGTTTAGCAGGTGTCTGTCGTTGATGTCCTTGACGTGTATGTTTTGCTTGTGCCGTTTGAGAGGCGCGTCGTTGTATGTGCAGGATTTGGGACGTGCTATTCTGGAGCTGTAATCGATTTGCCTGTGATGTGTGAGAAGCCCGTTGCAGTTTACGGCGTTCATTGTTTGTATTGAGCCTTGCCCGTTTTTGTATGTCGGTTAGTCGAGCTTTCTCTTTTTGGAGCGTTGCCTGCTTGTTTTCCGGCATTTCAGATGCGCGTTGTAGACGTCTACGTTTATTTATTTTGTTCCTTCGCTGCCGTTTTTGTATCTGTGAGACTCGAGGTGTTTCGTTTTGAACCCTTGCTTATTTGAGCTTTGCGTTTTTGGAGCCGAGACATTTTTTCTTGGCGCGTAGCCTGACTTTTTTTTATCTCTGTTAGTGGAGGGGGTATTTGTGTGTGGTGGGTCTGAATCGTCTTTTTTGTGTGCGTACTGTTTCGTGTGCTATGTGGCGCTTGCGTCTGATTCCTTTCTTTTTGGTTTTCTAGGGGCGCGTCGCCTCATTTCTTATTTCAGTTACTGGAGGGGGGCTTTGTGTGTCGTGGGTCTCAATCCTCTTCTTTGTGTGTGTTCTGTTCGGCGCCTCATTTCTTATTTTAAGTTGCTTTCCATCCGGTTTCTGTTGCTTGGGGGGGGGGGGGGGGTTTGTGGGGGCGCCTGCGCAGTACGTCTTTTGCGTCCACGGCCCATGGCCGGATGTCCCTGCGTCCATCCGGTTTACCATTCTCGTTTAGTAATATGGATTATTCATTACTAGGGGCCTTCACCCCTTGCTCACTTTGCTCGGCAACCCCCCTGGCCTGCGCTATGAGCCAGCAACTTCAGGTCTCTGCCACACCCGTATGTGGATGTCACTTTCACCAAACAACACAACTTTTAATTCTCACAGATAGGCCTCTTCATTGGGAAGAAACACTACTTTTCACTGATGGCAACACGAATTAGACAATCTACAAGTCTCCGATTTAAAGTTTAAAGCCAAACAACATCTACATACTTCAGTCATATCACCTGTGTCCATATATTCGATCTTTCTTCGCTTTTACCTTTTCGTCAATATTGCATTGAATTTTGATTCCCTGTTTGGACTTGCATCATGACAACGCAACCCTTGGGTGAATATGGCTTCTTTCTCTCTACACGAACTGCATCTAACAATAGCATTCACATAAATGAGAAATGACTGAGCCCTGTGTGTGGTTGTAAATATTTTAGATGCGCGCAGGACTTTTCCAAATCTTTTTGCATAAAGTCTTGTCTCCTGGGGCTTGAAATTTTCTCCCATGGGATTTCACTTTCAATAAACAACAAATCTTTTAATTCTCACAGATACACCTCTTCATTGGGAAGAAACACTACTTTTCCCTGATAGCAACACAAATTAGACGATCTACAAGTCTCCGACTTAAAGTTTAAGTCCGAACAATATATTCAATCTCTTTTCGCCGTTCCGTTATTTCGCTGAGTAATATTTTCCGTTTGTTTGCGCTAATGCGATCTTTACTATCATTTTTTTGAGACTTTCCCATTTTCGTACTTCCATTATCTCTAACCTGCTGTGCATGTGTACTGAGCCAACATTTTGGAATTCTTTACAAAGTTCTACTTTGTCATCTACTCTTTGTCTTTTATTTCCAGCCCCAGGCGTAGTTAAATCTCTTGGCACAAAGTCTCGTCTCACTGGACGTGAAAGTGTCTCTCTAAGAAAGTCACGTCTCGTCCCAAGATTTTCTTATTATAATGGGAGAAATGTTGTTTTTGTCAGTACAGTAGTTAAATTGGCTAAATGTGCTTTTGTGTCCTATTACCGGGTAGAGTGTCAAGAATTAAAGTTTAATTTGCTCTATATAGGAACTTTACAGTGATGGTGGTTAAGTGAGACATTACTCCCTTCATTTTCCTGGCCAAGATTTTTTTATTATAATAGAGAGATTATTTTTATTTGCATCATTGTTATACTTTCTACACTTTGTACTTTTAGGGTTTTGTACGTTTTATAGTAGAACAGTCACATTTAATAAATATGTAATTTTTTGAAGAAAAAACATAACTTCAAGGAGGTTAATATATATTAGCCATGCTATCGGTCAAAGATAGGCAACAGAATACATTTTAAAATATCTGATATCTCTTGTGGGTGACGTAGTGGGTAGCGCTGCTGCCTTGCAGCTGGGGGACCTGGGTTTGCCTCCCGGGTCCTCCCTGTGTGGAGTTTGCATGTTCTCCCCGTGTCTGCGTGGGTTTCCTCCCACAGTCCAAAGACATGCAGGTTAGGTGGATTGTGGTGGGCTGGCGCCCTGCCCGGGGTTTTTTTCCTGACTTGCGCGCTGGGATTGGCTCCAGCAGACCCCCGTGTCCCTGTAGTTAGGATAAAGTGGGTTGGATAATGGATGGATGGATGATATCTCTTGCCCTACATGTTCCTTCAGCACCTTGCCTGTGTATCCTTGTGTGTCTGAGTCTCTCCTTCTCTCAAGTGCATTCCTGTAAAGCCATTTCAAGGTGTTTTGCGCGACTCCTGTCTGTTTTATATTTTCTGTATTTCAAGGAAGCTCTCGTCCCTTTACTCCTCATTTAGCTCTCACTTTCATTTCTGAATGCGTCAACAAAGCCAAACTGGCCAATCAAATTGCTCAGAGGAACCGAACACACACTCACTCACACAGACCTTAGTGTTTTATTATATAGTAGATTGATATTATCACACCAGACACGTGGAAATGTAAAAAGAGAAAATCAGTTAACACGCAAAAAAGCGCAAAATAAAGAACTATGGGTTAAATAATATATTAGGGCAAAATCAATAAAAGGGCTCAAAACATGACATGGTTTTCTTGCAAAAATGAAAAATGGTGATCAACAATTAGGGAAGAGGGAAGAGAAGCAACATTTCCCAACAGAGGAGTTAAAACAGCTTATACTGTAGAAGAGGTGGCAAAAAATTAAGAAGTGCTTTATGAGCCCCCAAGGGTTTGTACAGACAATGGAATCTCGCCTGCCACATGCCCAGAGCACACTCTGCAACAATATGTGTGTCTTCATGTGTGATGTTCTATCTCCCCTTAGCCACACTTTGGGGATTCAACACTGGAGTTGGCAGGTATTCACGAAGAGGACACCCACTGACTCCCAGTAGCCAGCCACCATCTCACACACTCCAGGGTCAGACCAGATTTAAGCATCATTGTAATCCCAGGCCACTTGGCCAGAAGGTCTGTAAAAAGTCCCTAATGGTTGGTTCCGTATCACCTGGACATTTAACACCAAGAACAGTTTTCGAAAGGTATGGTTAGGACTCAAGAGGCTGGAAGTATGAATAGAGATGAATGTTCCATCCACTGCACCATGCCAAGCATTCCTGCGATGGCATGAAAACCAATTTTAGTGTCATGCAAAGTATTATGTTGTTATTATTAACCTATGAGGCCTTTATCCAAGGTGACTTAGAACATTTGACACACAACTGGTTCTACTGCATTTCTTTTGTTTTTTAAACTGGAGCACAGCCAGGTGAAGTGACTTGCTCATGGTCACACAGTGTCTGTAGCAGGATTTGAGCCCACACCGCCATTTTGTTGAGTGCATCGTATAACAGTAATGTGGTCCCTGCATGCACAGATTTGGACACAGCAGCCTTGCTGATGCCATGTGCAGGACCACTAACAGTTGCACAGTGGGACTGGGGGTAAATTTCTGGGGTGTTTCAAATTCATCTTTCACCAGACCAAGGTGGACTATTATTTCACCCAAGAGCAGCCAGCAATTTTCTTTGTTAGTTGTTGATTACTGAGATGGTCCAAAGGGGTTAATTTCTGCCTACCAAAGAGCATTTGCAACTGTAACTTGGCTTCTTGGTCTGCTGCCCCAAACAGAGTTGCCCACTTTTCAGGACAGCTGTGATTGTCCTTGCTGGTAGTATGGGGCAATCCAGCTTCCAACTTTAAAAGATGTGACTGATTACATATTGAGTTTGATTATTCATTATCTCAAATTGTGTACAGGGGTTAAAGCTACAGAGAGACCCTTTTTTCATTGATCTGTGGTCTATGTTATCATTCCAGCCATCCATTTTCTGATGGGTCAGTTGCAGTCAGAGTCAGACAAATTAGGTATTCACCTCGGACACAGGTGGGTGGTGGGGTTGGAACCCAGCTGCACGGGTTAGCTACCGAACAGTCAGCTGGCACACTAATAAGCTTGGCCTACGGTGCGAAATAACCTAGCAGTGTACCCGAGATAGTACTGTACTAGTTACGGATCAAGACCAGTCTACGTAGTGTAGGGTTGCCAGATTAGAAAATTAGAAATAAGGGACACTCTTAAAATCTCTCTCTATATTACTATATTTATAAATGTATACATGCCCCCTACACACCCAGACCAATATATTGTATAAAAGTAGACTACTGTAAGTTAAAAACATAAAGCAAGGATTTTAATGGGTTATGAGGAAAACAAAAGTAAAATCATTTGAAAAAGATTTAATACAAGCTAAAAAAAATCTGTAGAAGTGAAATCATTTTAAAATATTTAGTTAATACAGACAACAGAGAAATATTATTATTATTTAATAGAGGCAGTCAGAAAAAAAGTGGGCCGTGGCGAGTAGTGCCAACCCCCTTTGTTGACAGTCGCTGTGTGTTGTAACGCTGATCCAGAACTGCAGAGCAGCGCGGCTGGAGAGCAAAACGCTAAGAGTGTCGCTGTGCTCAGCCAATCAGAGCAGCTGAACGAGTTACAGACAGGCAGCAAACACTCGTTTCCCCGTTACATTAGGGCTATTGTCATCAAGAGAATCTGAGAAAAGAAATTACTTATAAACTTACAACTAAGTACTGCAAGGAGGTAGTAAAAATATATTTTTATTACGATATTTGAAAATGAACTAAATACGGGGCATTTGGGTGTCCCTGAAAGGTCAGTACGGGACAGGGGACAAAATGATCGAATTTGGGACATGTCCCGTATACAAGGGACGTCTGGGAAACCCTAACGTAGTGGACACTAAGAGGAGGCGATCCTCGATGCGGTGAACAGCGAAACAAGATCAATGGCTGATTTAAGTAATCCTCAGATAATCTAGTTTGTGTATCGCGTTTCTCCTCTGATTGCCCGTTAACGGAGGCGCGCCGGCAAATAACATCTCGCCATCTCACAATTAACGACGCACCGCTACACAATTTAAAGGGACGGAGCACAGGAGAAAAGTACGTTATTAAGTTAGAGCAGATCGAGTCGTGTGACGCTGTCGTTATTCATTTCGAGAGTCTGATGAACGTACGGCAAGTATGTGGAAAGTAATGACGGAGAAAGGTAAACGTTAGTAGAATCTTATCTGTAGGATAATTGTCGCCCTGCAACTCAGGCGAGGATCTAACATCAGGGTGACCTGGGTGTGCGCTCTGCCATATGCATGTGCCAAATTCATCCTAACTTCGCGTGGTCAACCAAACCAAAAGGTATTCTTTTAACTTTCTTCAGGTAAATATGTGATACTTGGAGAGCCTATAGCGATTGTAACATCGCATTTGTTTGTATTTTGCGTGTTACTGCATTAAGCGTTCGGCAGTATTATTGGATTGTAGTTGCCACAGGATTTTAGGATGTTGTTATTACCCCTGTTAAAATAATCCCCCCAATTTAACTCCAGACTGGAAGGTCAGAATCACTTCTTCTGCTGTCACCGAATGCTCTTTATGCTATGCCCTAGAAATTTCACTCCTACCTAAACTTAGATGCGTTGCGGCTACATTCGTGAAATGTCTAACCCCCGGTCCTTTCTCAGTAGCTCCGGCATTTTTCAGTTTCAGCGGCACTTAACACAGCACGGCCCTTACGCGACTACTCGTACCTTATATGGCTGCCCTTCGATCTCGACTGACCAATGACTTAAGTCCCCCTCAAATAAATATATAAGTGTGACACCCTGAGGGCTGTTGGTCTTAATCTGGTTTTGCTGTAACTCTCTTTCTCATTCTCGTTGATAATACAGAAGAGTTTGCTTGTCATTCATTATGCGCCCAGGTTCTCCTGATATCCGTATTAAACCAACAGTCACCAAAGCATATGACATACCTAGTCAGAGAAGAGCCAGTATTCGTAAAGAATATTATTACTATCCATTCAGTCGAGTCCGACCCTTGGATACTCGAGCTTAATAATACAAAGATTGCGGTAGAGTACGGAATGAATGGATAAATTAAACAATTAAAGGTTAGAAAGTTGTTAGAAAAGCACCGAACATCTGCAAAACAGAATTTTCATTGTACTTTACTGAACGTTGTTGTGGTTGAATTAAGATTATTTCCACATGGAGACCCCGCATATTATTTCGAACGCTGTTTATTTTAATTTGCGTATTTGTTTATTTTGTGACCTGCTGCTAGCTTTCTATTAAAATATAATAATGTGTCATATGTATTAGATCTGTTTTGTATGCTGAAGAGGCGTCACAGAATTCCCTGCACGTTTCATTGAAGAAACCCCAACATTAAAAAAAACGAGTTTTAAAAATAAGACATCATGTAAGATGGAAAATTGGCTATGCCTATGCTGAAATGTCTAACACAACAAAACAAATTCCGTAATAAAGTAATAAAGTTACAACTGACTTTAACGTGAGAGCTCAGCATGTCTCTATCGATGCGTATGAGTTTACAAACCGGTCTTGCCCGCTCCAATATGGCGGACATAGACGCATCTCCGCTAGTTGGTGGTAAGCAGTTTATAACAAAGCGTCTCACGGACCAGACTGCTGCTTTTTTGAGAACACCGCTTAGATAAGTAAAAACACTCTACAGTTACTAAAGGATGCTGCATATTAAAAAATAAAATTAAAATCGCCAGACTGCCTCAACGGACCAGGGTTTGAATCCAGCTCTGAAACAGTATCTACTTAAGAAAATGTATTTAAAATATTAATTGTAACGAACGATATATTTATACTGTGGTGGGTTGGCACCCTGCCCAGGATTGGTTCCTGCCTTGTGCCCTGTGTTGGCTGGGATTGGCTCCAGCAGACGCCCGTGACCCTGTGTTCGGATTCAGCGGGTTGGAAAATGGATGGATGGATGGATATATTTATACATTAATGTAAGAGGTAAAATATGTATTAATAATATTGACATTTTAATGTACAAATATAGATTTGTAGATTAATGAAATCAGGGTTTAAATATGTACTGTATAATACAGCTACTTTGTTTGTATAATTGTAAACTGTAGGTTTGTAATGGTTTGCTTTCACAACTTCCCGTTCTAGTTAATGAGGATTATAATAAATAATAAGCATTTTACTTACATAGGACCTTTTATAAGTTCAGAGCACTGAACAGGTATTCAGAAGAGTAAAAGCACAGTAGTAACGAATAAATAATAGTAAATAACCTAGTGTTTGTATTTAAGTGAAAACATTTGGCGAATAAAACATTTAAATTGACATTAATGTTCAATGAAAGTAATTTGCTTGAATTAGGGAAAAATAAACATTATTTGTAAACGTTTTAAATTAAATATTTACATGCTTGCCATAAAAATAATTTAATGTATTTTTGTAAATAGTACGAGCCCACTGTTTCAGGGACAGCTTCTGTTCACAGGTCATATGGATACTGAACAGTAAATCATGTTTGTGTGCATGTGTCAATAAATATACGTACATACCGTATATATTTATTATTGTTATCAACAGCTCTGAGAAGACAAGCAGCACAAATGAAATCATTCTTTGTAGTAAACGTATACGATAGTAAACTTGAACCTGGCATGTTTATAATCATATAACGGCTATATATACAGCATATTTCGAAAATTTACAAAAGATTGCAATTGCATTTCCCTAAACAACCAAATTCAAGATAAACCGTATCTACATAGCATACATCTGCTACTATTATCATATAATAGCTTAAACGTTTAAATAAAAATGTATAATTTCCTAACAATTTTATATGAACAAATTGGCATAATAAGGTTCAGTTGAATACTGAAAATGTGAATTTCCCCCTGGGATTAATAAAGTATCTATCTATCTATCTATCTATCTATCTATCTATCTATCTAATACTTTGGTACAAAGGAGGCACCGATATTTTAGAAAATAACGATAACAGTAAAATATGAAATAAAATATCTATGAATTATATATTAATAATATATAATCATCTAATTATTTCACTAAACTATTTTGATTCAATATTTGTATATATACAGTTGCGATATAATAAACGTGTGTGTAAATATATAACAATTGCATATTATACAACAAATTAATAAAAGAAGTACGCTTAAAGACATCAACGAACAATCGTCATGAAACTAGTAGGTTTAAATACAGTATATCACTTTATAATTTAAAACAGAAATAAGAATCAGGAAATACCTAAAGAGCAATAGTACGCGTGAAATTGACGGAAGGACGGAGGATTGTGGGATTGGTCAGTAAATGTAGGTAGAGATGCGGACTGTGATTGGCCAGAAGTATCAATTCTTGTCAGGAACTTGTAGCGGAAAATTATCTGATTGGTTCTCGCTACCAAGAATTACCACGACTCCCAGCTGCTCGGAGGACCTGTATAGCGGCGGCGATTCTTGAGAGACGATCTACCGGAAATTATCTCAAGGATATGGGTTCGAACCCCGCTCATGGCACATACTGAATGGAAGAATTATTTCTAAAATATTTTTTTAAAAAAAACTTTCTCTTCAACGAACGATGGTTTGAATCCTGTATTACAGATGCAGTTATTTATTTTTCTTTTTTGATTAAAAAAACTGTTTAATGAATGATTGACTTGTCAAGGAACACATACACAAACACGCATAGTTAAAATCACATCACAACTGCCTGCCCATTATATTGAATCATATAATCATAATTATAACAAATAATAATGCATTTCACTTACTTATATAAAACCTTTATCATGGTCTGATGCACGGATAATCAAGAGGGGTATAATAAAAATGAAATTACAATAAGAATGAATAAATAATAGTGCACAGCCTTGTGTTTGTATGTATTTATAAAATTTGGGAAGTAATATATTCTAGTTGATGCTGACATTTAATTAATTTGAAGTAGGTAAAATAAATATTTGGAAATATTGCAAAGGGAAATGTTTATATACTTATAGTAAACAGTACGCACACCATTTAGTTAATTATATATATATATATATATATATATATATATATATATATATATATATATATATATATATATATATATATATATATATATATAATATGCTGTTCTACAGCACGATTAGAATCGAGTTTTAAAGGTGTAGGTCTATTTTATAAGCATATTTTTAACATCAATGTTAATATAGAGTATAACTATAATTATTATTATTCTGTATTAGCATTGATATGAACGATTTGTGAAATTAGTGTTAAGTATAAAAAATGAAACTATGATTATACAATTCAATGTTTATTATATTTATACATTATTATATCTGTCTTTACACGTTTTGCACACATATTTAATAAATGTAATAAACTGCACCAAGAATGTTTAAAAAAATCATTCAAAAATATGTACGTGAATGTAAATATATCTGTACAAACCGACACTCGTGAGTAACATTTTTAGAAAGTTTAAAATGAAACGCAAATCGCAAAGCGTCTGTGTGCGTACTCGAACAAGCTTTTGCAGAAGACATTAACTGACAAGAGGCTGGCCCGCCCTTTCCGAGTTTTGGTAGCCAACACAAGCCGTGATTCGCCAATTCTTGGTAGCCGACCGAGCCGTCATTGGCCAATTCTTGGTAGCCGATACGGGCTGCGATTGGCCCGAGCTTTCAATTCTTGGTAGAATTTTGGTAGCAGAAAGCGATCTGATTGGTTTTCGCTACCAAGAATTACCTCGACTCATGGCTGCTCGGGGGAGCCCAGGGCCAAGCAAATTTGGTTTTATGTATTTCGGAAAGATTTTGAGTATGTTATGTATATGGTGGTAACTTTTTTTATTTCACGTTATAAGTTCCATGTGTTTTGCAAACGTTTTTTAATTGTTTAATCGAATAAGGCGTTTAAACAAAATTGAACCTTTTAATTACGGCTTCAAGTAGGCGACCGATGATTTCCGATGTTTTCCAGGGTCTTTTTTTATACATTAAGCACGTAGTTGTATTTCAAGTGTGGTAATTAAGATAATTACTTGAACATGTTAAAAAGAAGTTTTGAAAATTTTGGTGAGGCCCCAGCGAGATTTGAACTCGCGACCCCTGGTTTACAAGACCAGTGCTCTAACCCCTGAGCTATGGAGCCCGTGTTACAATATTAGTTTTTATTATCATATAAAAATATAAAGCATATGGCAGGAACACTAAATCATTAAAATTTATGTGTAAAATCATAGATATATTACAATAACAACGATTCATACTAAAAATCATTATGCATATACTATATTTCATTTTCTCTATTATGTAGAAAAATCTGCTTTATGAGCAACGTCTAACGTGCGCAGGTGTTACACCACTGAACAAAAAGAGGTTTTAGACGTGCCATTTATTGGACGTTCATATACATTTTAAAAGTACGAGCTCCGATGAGAAATGGCGACGCTTGTCTATAACCCCTCCCTCAAAAGATGCTCCCGGGAAGCATTGTACGCATGCGTGCACAGTGTTGCTGTGAGCGGTCCTAAGGTGGTTTTGTGCGAATCCCATTCGACAACTTCCGTAACAGTGGAGTATTGGCTGTTGAGGCACTGCTAGGGAGCTTGGCTATTTAGCGGACAGCAATAATGGGAGCTCACAGAAGTGATGAAAGAGGTAACTGGCTACAGGAGGATCCTGCAGAGCAGCACCAGCACCAGTTATCTTTGGTAAGAGCCAACGTGTTTTTAAGGCCTCGACAATAAGCCGGGAGGTGGGGTGACAGTCGAGGGCGCCGCGAGGACTGCACAAAGTGAGGATAATAGGCGCATCAGAAAGCCGTAGTTCCGGAAGTAGCACGACTATGGCTGGTATCAGGGAACAGAAACGGCAGCTGCAGGGGCAGTTTATGTTTCTCATATACTCCTTGCATATTCGGTTCCTTTTCCTGTACTGGTTCATCGTTTCTGTTTAAGTGGTTTTGGTTACCCCAAAAATATTCTTGTTAACATTTGTTCTGGTGTTGTTTCTAAATTAACTGGGGATGTTTGATTGTGCTGTATTTTATTGATGGTTTCTCATGCATAGTCTTCACAGCGCTATATAAAATAAACATCGATTGACAGAGGATGTGTGCGGTTTTCATGGCGAGATACAGCTTTGTGTTGATGCTCACGGCGGTATGAAACTTGCAATAAATTACAGAGCAGTTTCGTCACAAAATCTCCCTTTTAGGTAACATCGGAACGAACGCGATGTAATCAGAAGCTCAAGGTCCGTGGCTTGCAGAGCTTTTAATGTATGAGATTAATACAATGGTGGAAACAGTGATTTTTTTTATTAAAAGCAATACAATTAGTTTCCATATTTTTTAATTAAAGATGCCAAATCATTTGGAGTAATCCTTGCTTAAATTACCGTTTTTTCAAAATAAAATCAGTTGACGTTAATCCTGTAAAGAATTAGGTTTTACTTTATAGCATTGCAGATCATTTTCACATTTGATACAGAAGGTTGTGCTATGAAATAGATGGAATGTACCGTGTCCTTTGTCTGTTTATTTATCCAACAATCTAGCTTCTCCTATATAATAACACGCTACTTTATGTGTGTGTGTAGTCTCTCTGACAATCTGATCGCTCAGTTTGGCTTTGGTGGCTTTTTGGTAGGGATGATGACACAATACGTTAGGTGGTGTGAAGTTCAATTCTTGATTACGACTTTTTTGTTTGTTTGTACAAAACATAGTTTAATGTGTTGTTTTTCAGTGACAACAAAGTGAATAACTTACTGAGCAATGTTGGGTTGCTAAGTACTAAGAAGGCATAACCTGAGTCGCAGTCACAGAAATGTGAATTATGATTTCACACTGGGTAATGGGGGGCCGTCTACCCATTGTTGCTGGTCAAAAAGCAGACAGGAGGCATCCAAGGCACCTTGAAATGACATAGTTTTACAGGAAGGTGATTCTGCTCGGTACTTGTAATATTTCTATTGCACTATTCTATTTTATTGAAAATTATTTGTGTTCTGTTCTGTGTATTGTAATTACCCCCTTTTTTGATGTCTACTGCCCACCCAAGCTACCTGGAAATTTTGGTCTCTCTCTGAATTGCCTTTTCCATCAATTTTTTTCTTTTTCCCTATAAGGGCTTTTTTTGGGGGGGGGTTCTCCTTGTCTTCTTAGAGAGTCAAGGCTGGGGGGGGGGGGGCTGTCAAAAGGCAGGACCTATTAAAGCCCATTGCGGCACCTCTTGTGTGATTTTGGGCTATACAAAAATAAATTGCATTGACAGAGAGGAAGCACCAGGCAAGAGATTTTCAGACACACGAGAATACCGAGGAAAGTCGTGGGAGGAATGCTGATGGTTCCCAAAGCACACCATTACAGAGCATTTTGCAAAGTAGACAGGGATATGATTCAAAGCAACAAGTGAATAAAATGAAATACAAGATTATTAAACCTGGCAAGGAAGATGGCCAGAGTCTCTAGCAGAATTGTGGCAAGTTCTCCAAGAGGCTTGGAACAGCTGACCATGTGAATATCTTCAGAAGCTGCATGCAAGTGGACCTAAGGGAAGGCAAAGGGTGGTCACACCCTTACTTCACTTTCTAGGTTGTAGCATTTTTGCGCACATGCCTAAGACTTTCACATAGTTGTGTGTGTTTGTATTTTTTATATGTATATCAAAGAGCATATACCTTTTTAATTTAGTCATGTCATTTTCCAATCCACTATATCCTAACACAGTTTTTTATTATTGTAAAGTGTTCTAAGGAGACATGCAAGTAACAATCCCGTTGTACTATTTACACATAATAATAAGCTTGACTTGACATTCTTTGCATGTTTTATAATCAGATGATGGCCCATGTGATGTACATAGCAGCACTTGAAGCTGCACAGAGGAGAGAAACCAAGTGCACCCCAGGACTTAAGGACACGTCCTACTCTGACAGACGCAGAGAATTACACTTGTGTAGTCCTTATGCCATCAGGCTTGTAAATAAAACCCATCCACTTCCCTTACCCTCAAGCTAGCTTGTATCTGGAGGATGGAAGATCTTCTTGAGAACATATACCTGCAGAGCTTACACTGAATCATTTCTTTATTTGCATGTGCGGTCTTATTTCTGTTGGATTTTTTTTTTTGCTTTTTTTGCACCTGATGTGTTTTTGTTTATTGCTGGAGGACCCAGAGAATAAGATTTTCATGGTAGTGAGTACATATGACAATAAAGTTGAAGCTGAGCAGAGGAGACTGCATGGGGACCTAATCCAGGTATTTAAAATCCTCAAAGGCAATGATAAAGTAGACCCAGCCACATTCTTTCAACTGAAGGATGAATCTTGTAAATCGAGGACATCAGTAGAAATTTAGGGGAAGTGCATTTAAAACTGAAGCCAGGAAGCACTTCATTACGCAAAGAGTCGTGAGACTCTTAAACAAACTGCTGAGACATGGACTTGAAGCAAAAACCTTGACAACCTTCAAGAAAAATCTGGATGATATATTGGAACAGCTAAGCTATTAGCTAAACAGATGGTCTTGATGGGACTGAATGGTCTCCTCTCATATGTGAAATTTCTTCTGTTCAATGCTGTGGAGTCCTGGTGGGTGGGTTAAAGGCATTTTAACAGAGGCTTGCAGAATCAACAGGCACAATTATTGGATGCACATTGGAGCCACTGGAGGTTGGTAGCGTAGGAAAGGATGAAGAAAAAAACTAATGGCCATTATAAATAATGCTCTGCATATCTTCTCTCTGACTGTAACTGCTTTTTCTTTTTCTTGAACCATATCAGAAGTATAATTTGACTTTGGAAAGAATTTTGTGTGGTTTGTGGATCTTTGAGGAAGGGGTTTTGTTGTTTTAATATCTTTGAGCTTGTGTAATACCTAAATTTGCCTTTGAGGACCTATAAAGTAAGTAAAGGGTTAAACAGTAAAATGAAGCAAAAAAAAAAAAAACACAGCTTAGTGCTAATTTTAAATGCTCTCACCATGAAAGTGATGAGGATAAAGGTAAAACTGTAAATATGTTAGCATACAAATGGCACTGCCTTCAGACACCTGCTTGTCTGAGTTATGGGACAGCAGTGTGGCACGTCATCCTATAAGGTGAAGCTAGCTGTGCACACCCGGTGGGTGGTTGATCAGGAGGAGCAAGACACAACCTCAAAGTGACAATCGTTTAGATAAAAGTATGAAATATTTTTTAGCAGAACTTTCACCTGAAGACTATAATGATAATACATAAATTGTGTGAAGTAGAATCTAAAAATAGGTCAAAGCGCCAGAACACAGGTTGCTAGGTGTGGTGGCTGATGCAAAGGTACACAATGGTACAGCAGATGCCAACATCCACACTCCTTTTTATTTCCCCTGCATCTCTCATTACGGGACTGTGGTGTACAGCAGTGCTCCGCAACCTTTTCTCACCTACGACACACCAAATTTCTTCCTAGAATTCCGCGGCACATCAAAAGCCAAAATATATAGCAGTGGCGTAGCTAGGGCGGGGAGGTGTGGCGGTCCGCTTCGAGCGCCAGCTATTTAGGGGCGTCCAAACTACGGTAGTTCCCTTTTTTTTTTTTGTTCCTTGAAGAGGCGCAAAAAAAAATTTCTTTCAGCTTTGGGGCGTCAAATTTTTCACCGCCCCGGGTCAACATGATCTCCAGCTAAGCCACTGATATATAGATATTAATTTAATACACAAATTTTACAATAAATTTTCATTTTTTATTAAGTATACATTTATTTTAAGTATACATATATTTTAAGTATACATATATTTACTTTTATGCAATCTTAATAATTATTATAACATAATGACTGATTAATGTGATACCTGCGCCTGTTTCAATGAACACAAAAGTTTTATATTCGGCTCAATATTTGACAGCGCAACCCGAAGTTCTTGGTCAAGATCTTTTAAGCATGACCGCTTATCATTTTTTAATTAACACAAGAGTTGTTTGTCTTTTTTGGCGTAACTGGGATGGTTTGAATTTAGATGGCGATTTAGTTTACTGGGTGCCATTGCCTCGTTTGATAGCTGATCACCGCAAATGATGCATTGTGGCTTTGGAGCCGTTTCGTCACCACACCACGAGAATCCATATCGAATGTAGTCTTCGTTGTACTTCCTTTTTACAATCTTCTTTGTTTTTTTTTTTTGCAACACTTGTGCTGGGTTCTTCATCATCTGTAAGTGAAGACGAATCTTTTCCATGTAAAAATTTATCCATATTTAAAGGGGTATAAAACTAAATATGAATCACACGAAGAACGTTAATCATACACAATTCAGCAACACAACTAATAGTAATGAACGATAACTACTGTCGCAAGACGAGTGAATGCGACGTAGCACGACTAATACGTCGGCTTGAATTGAATCTAGGTGAGGGCATGGAGCGATCTGCCTATCAAAGAATACTACGGAGTTGTCTGGCGACTACGTAAGGCCTACGTCGTAGGTGTCAGGCACCAGGCGATGGGATTTATTATTTCAGAGAAATGACACATAACATTATGAAACCTTTAAAAGGCTATTTACGCGAATATTTCATTGCACGTATTCTCGTTATTGTGTTTCTAAGGAGGACTGTTGAAATATTATTTAGTTAGAAAACTGTCTAATTTGACCGCGTCACACCTGTATCTGCTCAAGGCACACCAGTGTGCCGTGGCACACCGGTTGCGGAGCACTGGTGTACAGTAATCCCTCCTCCATCGCGAGGGTTGCGTTCCAGAGCCACCCGCGAAATAAGAAAATCCGCGAAGTAGAAACCATATGTTTATATGGTTATTTTTATATTGTCATGCTTGGGTCACAGATTTGCGCAGAAACACAGGAGGTTGTAGAGAGACAGGAACGTTATTCAAACACTGCAAACAAACATTTGTCTCTTTTTCAAAAGTTTAAACTGTGCTCCATGACAAGACAGAGATGACAGTTCCGTCTCACAATTAAAAGAATGCAAACATATCTTCCTCTTCAAAGGAGTGCGAGTCAGGAGCAGAGCATGTCAGAGAGAGAGAGAGAGAGACAAAAGCAAACAAATCAATAGGGCTGTTTGGCTTTTAAGTATGCGAAGCACCGCGGCACAAAGCTGTTGAAGGCGGCAGCTCACACCCCCTCTGTCAGGAGCAGAGAGAGAGAGAGAGAGAGAGAGAGAGACAGATAAAAACAAACAGTGAAAAATCAATACGTGCCCTTTGAGCTTTTAAGTATGCGAAGCACCGTGCAGCATGTCGCTTCAGGAAGCAGCTTGCACAGAAGGTAGCAACGTGAAGATAATCTTTCAGCATTTTTAGACGAGCGTCCGTATAGTCTAGGTTTGCGAACAGCCCCCCTGCTCAATCCCCCTACGTCAGGATCAGAGAAACTCGGCGCAAGAGAGGGAGAAAAGTAAGTTGGGTAGCTTCTCAGCCATCTGCCAATAGCGTCCCTTGTATGAAATCAACTGGGCAAACCAACTGAGGAAGTATGTACAAGAAATTAAAAGATCCATTGTCCGCAGAAATCCGCGAACCAGCAAAAAATCCGCGATATATATTTAAATATGCTTACATATAAAATCTGCGATGGAGTGAAGCCGCGAAAGGCGAAGCACGATATAGCGAGGGATTACTGTAGTTAGTGTAGCGCAGCAAAAGGCAGGCAATAAGAAGGGCTGAGGAGGAGTCTAAAGTAGTCCATGATAAATGGAAAATGATGTTACAATGTGACGTTCTCATTCTGGAATTTGATAACATTGAATTTGAGGATCATGGGAGAGGCCGGTAAAACTTGAAGTTCGGGAAGTCTGGTTAATGTTTTCAGTGAGCGAATCATCTGTAGTTGGTATGCTAAGATGATGGCTCCTACAAGTTTTATTGAAATTTTGGCATAGCCAATATATAAACTTGGGAAGCACCTGGCACTGGGGAGTCCATGAAGCCTTCTGTTGACACTTTTTCATTTTCCTGTTTTTTGTTTCTTTTTATAGAACCCATGGAACATCATGATCAAGCACAGACAGGTTCATCGAAGGGGAAGGCGATCTCAAATGGCAGTAAGGTAAGATCAGATTTGTAACTTTCATAAATGCAGTTACGTACGTAGTACATAAGGTTAATACTTGAGGTCATCAAGGCAAAAAAAAAAAAAAAGTAAATCTGTTACTTAATGGCTGTTCTTAATCATGGTTTTACTTGTGTCCTACTGCTGTTTATGTTTTCATTGTTATATTTATTGCTCTATCACACCTCTGATTCACATCTCTTAGTGCTTCTAGGAAATAAGAAAGAGCACTCTTGTGACACACTGGTAGACAGTTTACTGTACTTAAACAGAACAAACAAAGTGTTACTCATTGGGTTTTTGTCACATTTTCTACTTAAGAGAATTTTAATAACTTTTTAAATCTGGAATGGTTAACTTAAAAGTATATACGGATAAAAGACAGGCAGTGTGGCTTACTGGTTAAGGCTTTGTATTTGGAAACTGGTTACAGTTTATTTAGATAAGCTAACACCAACTAAACTCTCCCTATATTGTCTCACTATTGAAGAGCTTTGATCCATTTCTCCTTGATAAACTGCTTTAATTTGGTTTTTGAACATGAATGGATCTTTTCAATACTTCTAGAACATGTATATTGAATTCAAGCCCAGACAGTGTCTTGATTATTCTGCAGTATTAAATATATTTTCTTTGAACTTACTGGTATGAGAGTATTGTCCTGCTTTATGATGCAGTGCCAGTTCAGGTTTTGCAGCCTACCTGATGTTCTCCTATGACAGCATTAAACGCAAGGAAAGAAACATCCCTGATTGGCATAGCAGTCCATTGCAGAGGTACACAGTGCACACAAACTGATACAGAAGCCGTTTAGAGTTGTCAATGATCCTGACATGCAACTTTAGGATGTGGCAGGAAAGCCCACACTGACACAGGGAGCAAACACAACACAGGCACCACCAAACCCCACTAAACATTCTGCATTTATATATATAGTCATATGAAAAAGTTTGGGAACCCCTCTTAATTCTTTGGATTTTTGTTTATCATTGGCTGAGCTTTCAAAGTAGCAACTTCCTTTTAATATATGACATGCCGTATGGAAACAGTAGTATTTCAGCAGTGACATTAAGTTTATTGGATTAACAGAAAATATGCAATATGCATCATAACAAAATTAGACAGGTGCATAAATTTGGGCACCCCAACAGAGATATTACATCAGTACTTAGTTGAGCCTCCTTTTTGCAAATATAACAGCCTCTAGACGCCTCCTGTAGCCTTTGATGAGTGTCTGGATTCTGGATGGAGGTATTTTTGACCATTCTTCCATACAAAATCTCTCCAGTTCAGTTAAATTTGATGTCTGCTGAGTACAGACAGCCTGCTTCAAATCATCCCATAGATTTTCGATGATATTCAAGTCAGAGGATTGTGACGGCCATTCCAGAACATTGTACTTCTCCTCTGCATGAATGCCTTTGTAGATTTCGAACTGTGTTTTGGGTCATTGTCTTGTTGGAACATCCAACCCCCGCTTAATTTCAAGTTTGTGACTGATGCTTGAACATTATCCTGAAGAATTTGTTGATATTGGGTTGAATTCATCCAACCCTCGACTTTAACAAGGACCCCAGTCCCTGAACTAGCCACACAGCCCCCCAGCATGATGGAACCTCCACCAAATTTGACAGCAGGTAGCAGGTGTTTTTCTTGGAATGCGGTGTTCTTCTTCCGCCATGCAAAGCGCTTTTTGTTATGACCAAATAACTCAATTTTTGTCTCATCAGCCCAAAGCAATTTGTTCCAAAATGAATCTGGCTTGTCTAAATGAGCACTGGCATACAACAAGTGACTCTGTTAGTGGCATGAGTGCAGAAAGGGCTTCTTTCTCATCACCCAGCCATACAGATGTTCTTTGTGCAAAATGCACTGAATTGTAGAATGATGTACAGATACACCATCTGCAGCAAGATGTTCTTGCAGGTCTTTGGAGATGATCTGTGGGTTGTCTGTAACCATTCTCACAATCCTGTGCATATGCCACTCCTGAATTTTTCTTGGCCTGCCAGACCTGCTGGGTTTAACAGCAACTGTGCCTGTGGCCTTCAATTTCCTGATTCCATTCCATACAGTTTAAACCTCTGAGATCACTTTTTGTAGCCTTCCCCTAAAGCATGAGACTGAAGAATCTTTGTTTTCAGATCTTTTGAGAGTTGCTTTGTGGATCCCATGCTGTCACTCACTCTTCAGAGGAGAGTCAAAGGGAAGCACATCTTGCAACTGAGCACCTTAAATACCTTTTCTCATGATTTTCTATTAATTTCAAGGCTTAACAAGCTAATCCAACCATTTTGGTGTTGCAAGTAATCAGTAATGCAGTAAGCAGCTACATGCATTCAAATCAACAAAATTACAAGGGGACCCACATTTTTGTACAGCCAGTTTTTCACATTTGATTTAATTTCATACAACTAAATACTGCTTGACTAAAAATCTTTGTTCGGAAAATACCCCAGTACTCAGATGTTCCTAGGAAATAAAAGACATCTTTTTTGTTGAAAGTAGACTCAATTATTATGCAGGCTGAGAGGGGTTCCCAAACTTTTTCATATGTCTATGTGTATATATATATATATATATATATATATAATACTGTATATAGTACTGTGCAAAAGTTTTAGGCAGGTGTGAAAAAATGCTGTAAACAAAGAATGCTTTCAGAGATATAATGATTGTTTATTGTTATCAATTTACAAAATGCAAAGTGAGCGAACAAAAGAAAAATCTAAATCAAATCAATTTTTGGTGTTACTACTTTTTGCCTTCAAACCAGAATCAATTCTCATAGGTACACTTGCACAAAGTCAGAGATTTTGTAGGATTATAGTCAGTATGTATACTACTATAGTAGTATGATCAACCAATTATACCAAACAGGTGCTAATGATCATCAGTGTCACACATAGGTTGAAACACAGTCATTAACTGAAACAGAAACAACTGTGTAGGAGGCTTAAAACTGGGTGAGGAACAGCCAAACTCTGCTACCAAGGTGAGGTTGTGGAAGACAGTTTCATGTCATGGCAAGATTGAGCACAGCAACAAGACACAAAGTAGTTATACTGCATCAGCAAGGTCTCTCCCAGACAAAGATTTCAAAGCAGACTGGGGTTTCAAGATGAGCTGTTCAAGCTCTTTTGAAGAAGCACAAAGAAACGGGCAACGTTGAGGATCATAGATGCAGTGGTCGGCCAAGGAAACTTATTGCAGCAGATGAAAGACACATCAAGCTTATTACCCTTCAAAATCGGAAGATGTCCAGCAGTGCCATCAGCTCAGAACTGGCAGAAACCAGTGGGACCCAGGTACACCCATCTACTGTCCGGAGAAGTCTGGCCAGAAGTGGTCTTCATGGAAGAGTTGCAGCCAAAAAGCCATACCTCCGATGTAGAAACAAGGCCAAGCGACTCAAGTATGCACGAAAACGTAGGAACTTGGGTGCAGAAAAATGGCAGCAGGTGCTCTGGACTGATGAGTCAAAATTTGAAATATTTGGCTGTAGCAGAAGGCAGTTTGTTCGACGAAGGGCTGGAGAGCGGTACAATAATGAGTGTCTGCAGGCATCAGTGAAGCATGGTGGAGGTTCCTTGAACGTTTGGGGCTGCATTTCTGCAAATGGAGTTGGAGATTTGGTCAGGATTAATGGTGTTCTCAATGCTGAGAAATACAGGCAGATACTTATCCATCATGCAATACCATCAGGGAGGCGTATGATTGGCCCCAAATTTATTCTGCAGCAGGACAATGACCCCAAACATACAGCTAAAGTCATTTAGAACTATCTTCAGCATAAAGAAGAACAAGAAGTCCTGGAAGTGATGGTATGGCCCCCACAGAGCCCTGATCTCAACATCATCGAGTGTGTCTGGGATTACATGAAGAGACAGAAGGATGTGAGGAAGCCTACATCCACAGAAGATCTGTGGTTAGTTCTCCAAGATGTTTGGAACAACCTACCAGTTGAGTTCCTTCAAAAACTGTGTGCAAGTGTACCTAGAGGAATTGATGCTGTTTTGAAGGCAAAGGGTGGTCACACCAAATATTGATTTGATTTAGATTTCTCTTTTGTTCATTCACTGCATTTTGTTGATTGGTGAAAAGAAATGATTAACACTTTCATTTTTGAAAGCATTCTTTGTTTACAGCATTTCTTCACACCTGCCTAAAACTTTTGCACAGTACTAATATATATATATATATATGTATATATAGATATAGATATATAGATATATATAAAATGTGTGTATGAACTGTATATGTGTGTGTTTGCTACTACTATATAACATGTTTATTTGTATACAGTATAGGTTGGTTTATGTCTGGTTATGTGCATTCAAAGAAAAAAAATAATTCCATAAGGAAGTCCATATAAAAGAAGCTTTCCAGCATGATTCTGAGAATAGATTGAAAATGACAAATTGTTTCTTTCATACAAATGTAAAGCAGTAGACAGCAAAACCTTTCAGTTTGCTGTTCATTTGGGTATGGTAGATTGCTCCACCCATTGTACTTTCTGTTACCAGCTCATGCCAATCCTGAAATATAATGCTACACTTCCAATATGGGAGATGCTTTAGGCCATAGAGCCAAAACTCCGTTTTTGGCTAATTGGACCACAAAGTTCTATTCTTATGGAAGCTCCTATGCCTTTTTTTTTTTTTTTTTTTTTTGCAGTTTCTAGACAGGAATGCATATGACCTTTTTCAAATATGGCTTCTTTCTCCACCAGTTAGTTTTGCTTGAATGCTATGCTGGGAGACAGCTTACTCTTTTAATATTCTGTATCCTCACTTTCCTGACAACTAGAATTTTCAATGCCTATTAAATAGTTTTTAATTCCCACCTGACCTCTGTCTGTCAACAGCTCTTTTCCACAGTTTTTGGGAAAGCTTTTTTGCCTTCACACTGATTTGTGTACAATGATTTCCCAGTGTGATCGCATATTGACAAGTAAATTTAACCTAATGAAGGTGGGTGATATGGTTAAGTGCATATTCGTGGCTTTACATCAAGAGACTACAAATTTTTATAGCAGAAGGTTGAGCCAGTGACTTTTTAAAAATAGTAAGTTGTAAGTAGTGCTGGGCGGTATACCGGTTCATACCGAAAACCGTTTTTTATTTTTTTTATGATATGGATTTTTCTTATACCGCAACACCTGTTTAAATTGCCTAAACGACGTTCGGAACATGGCGCAGCGGGAAACTGTTCAAGTGGGGACCTTTTTCACTGCTACACTACCAAATAGTGGGTGGTAGCATAGGTATGCCGCACGGTGAAAATGGACAGAGAGCATTCTGAAACTGAACTAAAAGTTGAACATGATGAACAGAAGAACTTTTGCCGAAAAAAAGGAGTCACGTCCGTCGCCTGGAGATACTTTAGTTTTAAAAGATCAGATGTGTAAATACTGTTTCTATACTACTGGATAATACTGCAAGCTAAGTTGTACTTGTTTTTGTACTTGCTAGTGTATGTTTTGCTTGTATTCATCCTGTGCTGACGACTCGTTCAGAGATGGGCGCAACTCTGAATGGATGGCATAATTAAACATGTATAACGAAGATATTTTTAAAGTTCTGAACACTCCGTTGGCTAAGTTAATAACTAGTTTTAATCTCACAAAGACGTTTATCGTGTGGTGATTGGTAATGTGGAGAAAGAAAAAGGAAAGATAGGAACTGGGGTTTAGGTAGAGAGCAGGAATATCATGAAGTGAATGGATTCTGTGCGGTGATTGCTGCAGGCGCCTGCTCTTAGTGCGGAGGAAGTCAGTTTAAGAAGCGTAGTGATTAACGACTGGGTTGGGAAACACTTAACACAAAGTATTTGATGTGCTGCATTAACTTGTGACGGGGTTTGAGAAAATCTAGTAAATTAGACATTGATTTTAGGATGAAGTTTAGTTTACAACATTCTACTTTAATTATAAAATAAACTATGAGAATAAAGTGGAAATGTCGACTTTAATCTTGACATAGTCAACATGTCGAATTTATTCTCGACATATAGTTTGTTTTTTTCTTCACAGTGGCCCTAATGTGCTTCCATAGGGCTATACCACAAACAGCATTATAAATGCAAGTTGCAGTTTTTATTATTTATGCATATAGCTTAGCTTGAAGCAAGGTCCATATTAATGCAGTTTGCCTAAATGATGGTACAGTTGGTAAAGATGTCATCACCAAGTTGCACTTGTTTTATTTTATTGTAATTTGGTGAATACTGTGTAATGCACCTGGGCTTGAAGCTTTGAAGTAATGGTGCAGCTATCAGTAATACTATTATGTATTTTATTGTTATTATTTATTAGTTTAAATATTATGCAGTTTAATGATGGTAAAATTGTTTAAAAAGTCACTTTAACGTGTCAGTGGACAGAGATTGTTAACATTAACAGAAAGTGTAGTTGGTTTACAAAAAATATTTACTATTTATTCCTTTTCTAAGACATGTTCAGTGCAATCCAACTTTTGACAAACACCTCTGGATATTTTACTAAGTCTAAATGCCTCTTTGGATGGTTAAAAATATGGTGTCAAAATCATAGTTTAAGCTTTTGCAAAATTTGTTCAATTAAAGGTTCTATATTTGACTGCATCTGTCATGCAATGTGCTTCCTTCTCTTTAGTGCCACCCCCTTGAAAAGTATCGCTTTATGGGGCTATGCAAACCTGGATTAATACTTGTGTGCACATTAAAATGTCTTTTTGTACGATATACAATTCTCATAACAGTCTAATAGGTTATTCTTAGCCAGTCTACTGCAGTAATTGCAGTGGAAAATGTGGTTAACATCCACTCATTCATGAGGAAAAAAATACCGTAGAATACAGTGAAACCGGGATAATTTAGAAAAATACCGTGATATAGAATTTTTGTCATACCGCCCACCTCTAGTTGTAAGCACGTAAGTAAATTTCAAAGTGGCATTATATTGTTTTTAATGTATAATAAAAGTTGTTGTGGTCCATCTAAATGTCAAGAATGCTTTATTAAACATAAAAAATAAATATAAAATTCACTTATAATATCTTTAGGTTGTAGTACAGGCAGTAGTGGTAACAGTCTGCACTCACTACATATAAAATGGTCTAGTTATAGTTTTAATAAGAAGTTTTTATAAATTGTAATTTGTCCTTCTCACTGGCCTGCTCATTTAAGGAATGTTTGCGGTATATTTATACATTCACAGTTTACAAGCAGGAGAGGATTTTTCAATCTGTTTTGTTGGCCAGTATTTCATGGTTCATCAGTTTCAGTAAAGAGATTGGTCAGTGACCTTGACGAGCAGAAACGCTGCTTTGATTTTTTATTTTCAATGCACTTACCTATATCTTATATATATATATATTCAAGTGTGCAATTATATTTTCATTTGAATAAAGATTTCTTTTCCTGTGTGTTCAGTTTCACAGACCCTTCCATCTCCATGGATTTACTTAGGTCAGTACTGCAGCCCAGCATTAATGAAGACATTCAGGCTGTCATTAGCAAATACATGAAGGTGAGAATAGCTAAAGATCAATGGCCACTTCATTGCCTGCTGCTGTGATGTGATGTGGCAAAAACATGCTTACTAACATCTGTGTGCATTCAGAAATATTTAGTACAACTAACTGCAGGTGTACTTAAGTCACGACTATTGTCATAATTCTGAAAAGAACGGTGCCCTAACAGTTGACATTTGTCACGTTGTCACAGTTTTTTCAGAAAGCAGCCAGCAATGTGAAGGAGAATGTGGGTGATGAGGTGCAGGCTGACCAACTGATACGGGACACTTGTAGGAGCTGCCTGGAACACGTGAGTAGCTATTTGATGTACTCAATTCTCGGAATTTCTTAGGGTCACCATACACTAAAGAAATAACATCTCAGGGTTGACTGAGATTTTTCAGAGCTCATTTAATATAAGGATTTTTTTCTCTCAGGCAAAACAGCTTTATCCAGACAGTGACAAACCCAGTGTGAAGCCTCCCATTGATGGCCTGGTGATGAAGGTAAGGAATCCAGTTCAAATTTCTTTATAGCAGTCATTTTAATTTTTTTTTTTTTATTATTTAATTAAAGGGTACCTTCAGCACAAAGCTGATTCAAGTTTCCAGCCATTCAAAGCCTCTCAAAATTTCGATCAAACTCTAGACACTGATTTTTCTACCATTTTAACCTGTTCTTTTTAAATATTTGAGGACATTTTACTTTATTTTTAGACTCTAGCGTATTCTTTTCTTTCTAATATACAGCGTAGCAAACAGATTGATGAGGAATCCAGTCAGAGAGGAAGTCCCATTCAAAAAAAGGTAATATTGGGAGATTTGTAACACCAGGGCGAAAGGTCCACAAAACACTTTAAACAGGATGAGCTGTGTGGCCCATTCTTGTGCAATCTAGTTGCATGCATTTTAATTAAACTGCATGGCACTTGTTCTGCCCCACATGCTGTTACTGTTATTTGTCGAGCTGTGCTCCCCCTTTGTCTTGTCATTTATTAACACACCTGTCAGTCACGTCCCACACTCACAGAGGTGTTATAAATGTCTATGAAACTCACGTAAAACATGTAGGCCCCATAATAAACATTTCAATACAATACACCCCATGTGTCTCACGTAGGCACCCCTTTATCTCTTGTTTCGATCACGTCCAAAGCGTGTCTTTAAGGTATGTCTTTGTCTTGATCTGACCGTGGAATTCACTCGCCTTGCAAGTGTCTTTTAAAGCTTTATTGTTTAATGTATACTGTCTGCTATGTATTGCTTTGTAAATCATTATTTATTGTCTTTGGTTCTATACCTGTATGTTTTTCTTTTGTATATATTTAATTTTAGGAGGTATGTCCAGTAAAAGCCTTCAGGAAAGCTCACCCTTGTCATTTTTATGTGGATGTGCCGAGTTGTTTAAGCTCTCTGCGGCACGTTGCACGGACAGTGTGGAGTAAGGCAGAAAAGCACTTATTAAATAAAGCTATGATTTTCTTTTAGAGGAAAGGTCGTCCACCTGGACCAGTCATCAGTTTTGATCGTGTTGCGCCTGTGGGATTCTTGTGAGTTATTCTATTTCAGCTGGCTATATAATTATCTTATGTAGAATGGGACTATGTAACCAGTCTGTCTCTGCCTCATTCTGAGTTCAGACTATCACGTTATTGCTTATGTGTTTCTGTTTTAATCTGTAGGTCAAAGCCAAAGGTAGTTGAGCCTCTGAAGAGGGATGGACCGAAGGTAGGGCCTTGTTTCTTGGTCTACGTACTCGGCAGAATCATAGAACCTCTTAAGTAAACTGTTTGTTTTTTCTTTTTTAAAAGTGGGATCCAACCAGGTTAAGTGAGAACACCACCTTTGTGCTTGGCTCCCGTGCAAATAAGTAAGGACAACAATCAGCAGGGTATAACGATGATTGCATGTGTAGTCATCTAAGACTTCTGTCACTTGTTTGTTTTAGGGCTCTTGGAATGGGTGGTACAAGAGGCAGGATTTATATCAAACATGCAGATCTATTTAAGGTAAGCGTCTTCTTAACCTTTTTGGCCTTTGCTTTTTTCAGCTTTCACTGTTGTTCTGAAGTGACTTTGTGGTTAGTGGAAAGCATTTTGTGGCAGCTTTAGGAAGTGATTGCATCCAATTTTATTTTAAGTGTGATTGGCTAAGACAGCAACAAATGATGATGAATGTCAAACAAACATGGCTGACTGTCTACCTCTTTGTCCCTGTTAGTCAGTTTCACTTTCATTAAATACAGTTTTGCAAAGTGAACCAGGGGAATTTTTGTTCCGTTTGACAGTTTTAGTTTTTTAATTGCAGTATGCAGCAGACCCTCAAGATAAGCACTGGCTGGCAGAAAGGCAACACATGAGGGCTACAGGGGGCAAGATGGTAAGTAGGCCTCATTTTCTGTTAAACAGAATTAGTGGCAAGAATACTCGGCATTAAAAGAGAATCTGGTATTTTATCAAGTCAAAGTTTTTTTGTTTTTTTTTTCCTTTTCCACAGTCATTGTATATATTTGCCACATAAAATATATGATCAAGTGAAAAATACAGGAGACTAGAATAAATTTTAAAAATATCTTGTCTGTTGTTGCAGCGTACAATGGGGCTTAAAGGACACCAGTCAGCTAGTTTTTACAATTTTAATTTTGACATTCACCACACTAGCCTTACTAGTCTTTGTGCATAATGTACATGTGAGCCTGCAGTTGCTTGTATCTCTCTATTATAAAAAAAAATTTTGGCAGGGAGACCAGGGAGACGAGATGTGATCTTCTTGGAAGACAATTTGACGTCCCGCGAGAGACACTTTAACATCATGTGAGACAGAAGGATGGTTTCTGTACAGGCTTTTAAATGATCGACGCGCAGCACGACAAACAGAACACGCACCTCAGCAGCAGGAGAACAAAGCCAGCAGCTGATCCGTCCGCATCTCCTTAGTGTGCGTTTGGCTCCCTCCCCTTCACAACACGAGCGGGAGAGACGCGAAGTGGCAGGAGTGTAGCGCGTCTCCATGGGGGGTTGAGCGAAGCGAACGAGACATGATCATCTCGGAGAGACACTTTGACGATACACAAGACTAGACATAACATCCTTAGGAAGCAAAACCCGTGAGGCGGTGACTTTTGCATGTCACGCCCTACTTACAAACAATTTAAAACAAGTTCACAGGCATCTAACCTAGCAGTTGTTGGAATGCTTTTAGCAGACACACTTCATGTGCTCCCAACTCATAAAACCATGACAAGCAACAAGCAGAACATGCAGCAAGCCTGCAGCAAGCCAGCAGATGATCCGAACACATCTCCTTAGCGTACGTTCAGCCCCCCTTGCCCTCACAATGCGAGTGGCAGAGACGCGAAGTGGCAAAAGGACAGCTGCTGTACAGGCTTTTAAATGATCGATGCAAAGCGCGACAAGCAGAACACGCAACTCACCAGCAGCAGCAGAAAGCCAGCAGTTGATCCATCCACATCTCCACAAAGTGAAAATAATGCATACTGTATGTAACAATTCCCATGAAAATAACAATCTCTTTAAATTGTTTATCCGGTAAACCAATCCCGGGGGTGGGCGAAGCGAACAGGGGGCAGAGCCCCCTAGTATTTATTAAATATATAAAAATGTGATGCCATAATATTAGTGTAGAGAAGAGCGTTGATTCATGCACATGTGCCAGTTCCTCTCATGACTGGAGTTGGGATCTGTGGATTTCATTGGTCACTTCAGCCATCAGTTACCTCTCCCTTCTGGAACTGACAGCAAATTCAAAAGTGTCATCACTTGTCAGTGGCCCATTCTGTGGATTTCACTGGTCATCTGTCACTGAGACCCCTGTGTTGGCGATAGGCAGCTTACTTCTAAGAAGCTATGATAAAACTAGTTTTCTAATTTGCTTTCCTTTACACAAGGATGTCTCATAAATGTGGAAGGCATGTTTTCTTAAATTGAATGTGGACATTTTAAGGCTTTTCTATCACCTGTGGAGTCCTTCACCTTTAAGCCCAGTTGTAAACTGCAAGAACGGACATTTTTAAAATTTATAAAAAGTAGGGAGCTTTGCCCCCTGCTCACTTCGCTCGCCAACCCCCCTGCCTACGCTACACGCTAGCCTCTTTGTGGTTTTGTCGCTCGGGTATGGGGATGTGGTTGTACAGTTTAAACAGATTTTTATTTTCATGGGAATTGTTATATATGCATAATAACTATTTTACATTACATCGAGTAATTAACCATATTTAAAAAAGAGTAAAATGTAATAATTTGAAAGTAAATTATGTTTCATGTTGCGTTAGAGTTATTTGTTGTGTAATACGATTTCATTCTGTTTGGCTTTGAAATTTACATGCAAATACTTTGTAAACTTACACTTTTACTGTAAATCTTCAGTTAAAATTATTTTTTGATTTAACTTTTCTTCGATATCGCATTGAATTTTGATTCTGTTTTCGGACATTCATTGTGACAATGCAACATATAGCTGCCCGTGATTGAGTTTCGTTTCTTTCTCTCTATTAAGTAAAACGACTTTTTCGAATGTTTGGCTCTGAGATTTGTTAATTGTCTTTGCTAAAGCTATTCTAACAGGAAACTGTTAACGTTTTAATACAAATGGCATATCAAGATCTCCTTTGTTGTGTAATGTTATCCCCTGAAGATGTACTACATTACCTTTCCTGGATACATCCTTCTTTCTACAGTAATTCAGCTGGTGGAAGACTGGACGGTGTTAACGGTTGTAGATATTCTTCAGGATATTGTAAGCTGCTGTTTTCGTCTTCCACACCATCACCACCAACTGTTTCAGTGTAGTCTATTGATACACATTTAACCAATCTGCCGTGTAACCGATTTTTGGCGTTAATTCGTTTGACTTCATTGTGGTAGGATTGCACGTGTGCTCATTTTGTCTGTTGATAACCCCTCGTGATAAATTCTTCAATAAGATTTGGACATAACACGTCTTCTTTAATTGGCAACTTAAAGTTAGGAAAACGTTAAAATTTATAAGAGCTGAGAGAGCAGAAACTGTCCGACAAAAGCATTCGCACAAATGAGAGGTGAGATTGCTGTGTGTGTGGTTGAGAGGAGGGAGTGACTTGAAAAAATCTCATGGCCAGAGTCTCAAGTCGTGGGATTTGAAAAAATCTTCCAAAAAGTCTTGTTGCTTCGCAGGATTTTTTTTATATAATAAAGAGAAATGCTTCACTTTAGAACACCATTTTACGTGGCAAATTAATATACACCATGAATGTAAAGAAATACCTCTGACTTGAAAATACTGAACTTATCCTTTAAGTCTTTGTCCGCATACATCCGAGGATGGAAGGCAGTGACTTGAGACTGTAAGTCCCCCAGGTTGAAGGGTTGATTGTAGAGGAGATGTTGCATCTGCCTCCAAATTCATTTTCTCTTACTCTGTTTTCAGGCTTATCTTCTCATTGAGGAGGACGTTCAAGACCTGGCCCAAAGTGATGACTACAGGTAAGCGCTGACAAACTACAGGATGAATTTACCAAGATATGAGCTCTCTTGTGACAGAATGTGAAGAACAACACATCACTCGTGTTTATTTTGTTTAACTTCAGAGACTGCCCAGAGCTGAAGCTTGATGAGCTAAAGCCTTTCAGAGTGCCACTATGGATGATTGAGAAAATGCAGAAGACAATGGACTCCATGAGAACAGAGAAGGACTAGATGTCATGCTATGATCAAAATCAGTTTTTTTTTTGGTGTCATTTTTTGATTCTTTGGACCTGCGGTGGGGATGGCTGAGTGTGCCAAGCTTCTCTTACCTTCAGAACATGTGGGACTCAATTCTGCAGAGCGTGTGCGGTTATTTGTGTGAATTTTTTTTTTTTTTTAACTTTTTCCTATTTCTTTTTTTTTTTGGGAACATTTTGTTCTGTATGTGAAAGTGAGACATGTATTGTAAGTCCTCTTTCAGCCACGACAACAGCTCAGTCACTGCTATGACGGCAGAGTTATCAGCTGGTGGTTCAGGGAGAGGACTTTCAGGACTGGAGCACAGCAATGGGCACTTTGTTTTACTCAGTCAGCAGGCAGTTGTTTGTTTGGCTGTGTGTTTATTGTGAAGCCAATACTTCCTTCCAACCCTGTTTTTTACTTTGTATCATTTCTTCATGGCCCTCTCAATTTTGGTGGAGACTGTTAGTGGGTTTGGCATTCACTAAAAGCAAGAAATAAGCCCAAACAAATGTACATGCTGGTGTTTTAATTACTGGGCTTTTCATACATTAAAATGTAGAGCACTGGAAAAAAGACTATTTTAAACACATGACTGGGACTGCCCACTTCTAGTGTGGAAATACTCTTATTCCTCATAATGACGCTTATTTTTTCTTTAAATTTTAAAAGCTGTAATTTATTAATTGCGTGTTTTCTTTATAATTTATTTAAACAGTTCTACTCTGATTAATTTCCCCTGCTGCGGTGCATTATGTCCTTAAGCCTGCTTAGGTTTCTACCCGTCGTCCGATTGCCGACTCCACATTGAGAGTGGGGTGGTTTCCTAGGATAGATGTAATAGTGTCAGTGTAGCATTTCATTAACAAAGTGTAGTTCTATTATATTTTAAATTACAGTGAATGTGGTGGTGTGGGAGAATTCTGTTCTTAATGCTTCTGCTTGTCCACACAGTGTGGTCCTTTTAAGGTGTCTGTTGCTGGAGTACAGTATGGGTAGATAATGTCATTTGGTTGGGCTGGATGCTGGGCCCAAATCAAAGTAATCCTGCTTCTTTGCTGGACTGGGAGTTGCAGTTCTGCACTGTCCTTGGGTCCAGCTTGCGGGAGGCGGATGAGAAATTGAGCTGGCTATATGCCATTGTACAGAAAGCCATATTGTTCAGTAACAACAAAATAGTGCATGAAAAGAGGTCAGAGTGGAACACTGGGCATCAGTTCTTTGTGGATTTGGCCACAGTAGGAAGTCCAGTACATTGCTTTATTAGTGTTTACAACTGATGGCCAGCGCACACACGTCTTTAGTCAAGATATTGAAGTCACTTACACACTGTTTGTTTTTAGACCATGGTTATGTTTTGAGAATAGTTGTTTATGTTTTGCATAATTATACAACCTCCAGTTAAATTTTGTTTTATACAGTCATATGAAAAAGTTTGTGAACCCCTCTTAATTCTTGGGATTTTTGTTTCTCATTGGCTGAGCTTTCAATGTAGCAACTTCCTTTTAATATCTGACATGCCTTATGGAAACAGTAGTATTTCAGCAGTGACATTAAGTTTATTGGATTAACAGAAAATATGCAATATGCATCATAACAAAATTAGACAGGTGCATAAATGTGGGCACCCCAACAGAGATATGACATCAATACTTAGTTGAGCCTCCTTTTGTAAATCTAACAGTCTCTAGACGCCTCCTGTAGCCTTTGATGAGTGATTGGATTCTGGATGGAGGTATTTTTGACCATTCTTCATACAAAATCTCTCCAGTTCAGTTAAATTTGATGGCTGCCGAGCATGGACAGCCTGCTTCAAATCATCCCATAGATTTTGGATGATATTCAAGTCAGAGGACTGTGACGGCCATTCCAGAACATTGTACTTCATCCTTCTGCATGAATGCCCTTGTAGATTTTGAACTGTGTTTTGGGTCATTGTCTTGTTGGAATATCCAACCCCTGTGTAACTTAAATTTTGTGACTGATGCTTGAACATTATCCTGAAGAATTTGTTAATATTTGGTTGAATTCATCCAACCCTCGACTTTAACAAGGGCCCCAGTCCCTGAACTAGCCACACAGCCCCACAGCATGATGGAACCTCCACCAAATTTGACAGTAGGTAGCAGGTGGTTTTCTTGGAATGCGGTGTTGTTCTTCCGCAATGCAACGCTCTTTTTGTTCTGACTCAAATAACTCCATTTTTATCTCATCAGTCCAAAGCACTTTGTTCCACAATGAATCTGGCTTGTCTAAATGACCATTTGCATACAAGTGACTCTGTTTGTGGCGTGAGTGCAGAAAGGGCTTCTTTCTCATCGCCCTGCCATACAGATGTTCTTTGTGCAAATTGCACTGAATTGTAGAACGATATACAGATACACCATCTGCAGCAAGATGTTCTTGCAGGTCTTTGGAGGTGATCTGTGGGTTGTCTGTAACCATTCTTACAATCCTGCAGATATGCTGCTCCTGAATTTTTCTTGGCCTGCCAGACCTGCTGGGTTTAACAGCAACTGTGCCTGTGGCCTTCCATTTCCTGATTCCATTCCTTACAGTTGAAACTGACAGTTTAAACCTCTGAGATAGCTTTTTGTAGCCTTCCCCTAAACCATGAGACTGAACAATCTTTGTTTTCAGATCTTTTGAGAGTTGCTTTGAGGATCCCATGCTGCTCTTCAGAGGAGAGTCAAAGGGAAGCAGAACTTGCAAATTGACCACCTTAAATACCTTTATATCTCATGATTGGACACACCTGTCTATGAAGTTCAAGGCTTAACGAGCTCATCCAACCAATTTGGTGTTGTAAGTAATCAGCATTGTTACATAGTGACAGGCATTCAAATCAGCAAAATTACAAGGGGATCCACATTTTTGCACAGCCAGTTTTTCACATTTGATTTAATTTCATACAACTATATACTGCTTCACTAAAAATCTTTGTTTGGAAAACACCCCAGTACTCAGATGTTCCTAGGAAATGAAAGACATACCACTGTTATCTTTTTTGTTGAAAGGAGAGAAAATTATTATGCAGGCTGAGAGGGGTTCCCAAACTTTTTCATATGACTGTATATCACCTGTTGGGACCGTGAGGGGCTAAGTAGTACTACAGGTGAAGTGGTCCTGGGTGACCCTGGGAATAAAACATCTCCTGACAGGTCAAAGTAGGAGACAGTACCACATGCCCGTAGGCGCAGCGTGACAGCTTAACAAACCGAGTGTGGCGGAGTGGACTCTGCCCGTTGGACTGTTATCTGTTGCAGTTTGTTTTTTTTTTTTGTTGTCAGTGTCTTTAAATTTTGGCTTATTTTAACATTATCATTCTTTTGAATAATACTAAAGTTAAAGCCTTGTAAAATATTGGATACAAGTTGTACACATTTCACAGCTAATAGTAAGAATCATTACAATAAAATGGTGACTATTTTCATAGACGTGATTCCAATAGTGTGCATTTCACTACCTTTCTGAAATGGCTGACAAAAACAAATGTCGGCCAACTCCTCTAACCCATACACTGCATACGCTAGTCCAGAGGAGAGTGACTGGGCTGATGTCAGGGCTGCAGGGGATGAATTATGAGAAAAAAGATTAAAAGAGCTGAGGCTTTACAGTTCAAGCAAAAGGGAATTAAGAGGTGACAGGATTGAAGTGTGTAAAATTATAAAGGGAATTCGTACAGTGGATCGAGACTGTTATTTTAAGATGAGTTCAGCAAGAATGCGGCAAAACAATCGAAAACTAAGAGTAAATTTCACACTTGCATTAGGAAGTTTTTCTTCACCCAGAGAACCACAGACACTTGGAATACGCGACCAAATAGTGTGACGGTAAGACTTTAGGGACTTTCAAAACTCAATGTTATTTTGGAAGAATTTAGTGAATAGGACTTGTGAGCTTTGTTAGGTTGAATGCCCTGTTCTCGAACATTCTAACATCCTCTGCTCTTTATATTCATGGACAGGTTAGCCAACAGGGTGTAATTTCATATTTTAACATATTCTCTTTTTATTCCCATGCCCAGATCCTTTGTTACGGTGACACATACATATATCCTCCACCCCATTTCTTGTTCTCTTATCCTTGTAAAACTTTGGGAACTTTAAAAACTCAACCCGATATTTTATTTAAAAGAATTCATTGGCAGGGACTGGCGAGCTTTGTTGGGCTGAATGGCCTGTTCTCGTCCAGATTCTTCTAACGTTTGCACTTGTGACTGCAGAACCCCAACCCCGCGCCCCCCCCCAAACACTAACACGTATTCTTTGTGTTTAAAATTTGCGAAACAAAAGTCCAAGTTTAAAACAAACAAAAAAAAAAAACTTGCAGTGTTAACATCAAGAAAGTTAGTGTCCATACTGTTCCTCAACGCTTTACAGCACAAGAGGTCGGCTTCGTTCACAGCCTGGCTTCACAAGTAGTGTCGACTCTACAAATGTAAGCACATTTTGTTTTTTTCTTAATCTTTTTAAATCCCCAGTTTTAAGTCATGTTAGATAAAAATGTCCCTCACAGCCTGTCTTAATAAAAACTGCAAATGTTAGATTGAATTTCCAGCTCTTGACGGTATAATTGTAGCATCTTTGGCATCATTCTGCTCTTTCCGTTACATGCATATGTTGGGGTGCGGTTGTAACGCTATCCTGACACCCAAGCGCTCCATAAATTGTGAAACTGTGGTACCTTTTACGGACTCCACACCCGAAATCCTGCACGGCTCTGTAATCGTGTACAAGGTGTATTAAATTAACAGAACATAGAAACATTCAGATTTACAGGCCATCAACCCACAGGTGACACGGCACACTGTCCCGGGTTTAAAGAGCCACTTTCTCAAAGATCACAACAAACCTATTGAATGATCCATCCATTTCGAAGCTTAACTTTTAAATGAAATCAAAGTAATCCAATGTCACCGCGGAGCAGCCACGTTAAAAAAAAGGGACTCCGTGACGCTCCTACATCCAACTTCGGTGGTCCTTCCATTCTTTTCCTGTGGTTTAAAAGTCCAAACGTGCACCTCCACCCGGTTCCCTCGTACTTCAACAAACGACGGCGCCTCCGCTTTAAATATCGCTTTCTGCACTGGGTGGTCTCAAAAGTCCAAGTTCAGTGGTCGGCCGTTGCCTGATTCTTCGTTTACATTGAAAAAGAAAAAAAGGCAACGAGACAGTACAGATGAGACAAACGCAAACAAAATGAAACACATTCGAGACACTCTGTTTAATGTGTATACATTTTACCGCTCTATGAAGTTTTTGTTACAGGGACATACTTTTAAAAGTGTCGAATATTAATCGGATTTACTCGTTTTAGCCATCTCTAAAATGAGTGGGCGTTCATGTGTCTGTCAGGGTGAAAGGCAGTGGACTGGGAAACTCAAAAGCCGGTTACTCACTATAAATGAAATGGCATGTATTTACTTAGCATTACAAATAAACGGTTATTTACATTAATCAAAGCGGAGCGCTAATCAATCGCCATTAACGTGTGCGAGTAACAAGTTAAAAAGTCTGTCATTCATTCTTCTTACGCAATCCCAAGGTATAACAAAAATAAGACATGGACGCTATCCAAGGACCTGAGACGCTGCGTCACATATTGACGTAAAAAAGTCACGTGGTGCAGAACTTGTGAGAATGTGCTGCGCATGTCCGCGCAGTTAGAGCGCGGATGAAGCGGAGTGGACTCGTACGATTTCTTACTTATACTCAGACGTCTTGAAAAGCACTCGTGGTATGTTGTTGTTATTGAATTAATTCCACTGTAGCTTGCATTTGGCCACTTTAACCAATAAAACCAGGCAATAACCAGTGCTAATTGATCATGCAAATATTCCCTTTCATTTGGACTGAAGGGTAAGATAGACTTATTTGAGCAAACTGAAACATCTAAATAAATAACCCTATCACATAATAAGCTGCACACATTTTCAGTTTAATGAAGGACTCGAGTGGATGATGCAGTGACGCACAACCTGCGATCTCATAGTGCCGATTGTGCACAAATGCTGAGCCGGGATTTGATGTTTCTGTTTTTCAATATTTAATTGTATAATTGTTAGTTCTTTTGGTAAGTTGTCTTGCAGTATTTCAGTTCAAACATTTCCTATTTATTTTCACAAATATTATCAACCCTGAGTGTTTAGTGGTTGCTGGGCGTTTTTTAATGGTTATACTAACCGATTGAAATAATTTAATATACTTAGGCAAGCGATTATTAACACTCTTTTTTATTAGAAAGTGTTATTTCTGCTTTATAGAAAAACACCAATATTCTCGAAAGAAATACGATCAATTGCGATTACTGTAATATGCAGTTGATTTTAAGTCATTTTTTAACAGTTTGATTAATCGCGATTAAATCTTTCAATCGAACAGCAGCCCCAAATAAAAAATATTACTTATTGTACCCAAACTACGCAATATGTTTGGTGCAGAGAATACAAGTCAAGTTTCTTCATTTTGATTTCACTGAATACAGGGGTCTGTCTGCATTATGTCACTGCACAGCTTTCTGGGTATATAAAGTAATATGCAGGACACATCAGATTTTTACGTTTTTTTACATTAGTGCCAATTCCTGGATTTTTTTAACGTGGAAAATTAGCGGTGTATAATGTGATGAGTCGCTCGATGAGTTCTATCAGATTTGTGTGACCAGCACGGAGAATGGAGCTCCATCAATGGACCTGGCTGGTGCACTGCTGGAAGAGCTGTGCTACTTACTTACAGTACCACAAAATTATATATATAATTTAGAAATCGTATGGTAAATAATTTTAATAGTTTTGTACTAAAGAATCATCCAGCATTCAATACATGACGTGTCCTGTCAGGAAAACCCTTCTTGATGAATGTGGTGAGGATGAACTTATCCTTTAAGTTAAGCTTAAAGTTAAGTTAAGTACCCTCTCAGTGGTCTGAATTTTATCGACGTTTTTAGGGCCAGGTTGTAGCAACATCTCTCTATTATAAAAAAAATCTTGGGAGAGAGACAAAGGAGACGAGACGTGATCTTCTCGAAGGACACTTTGAAGTCCCACCAGACAAAGAAGTGAGATAAAAGGACAGCTGCTGTACAGGCTTTTAAATGATCGACACGCAGCACAACATGCAGATCATGCAGCACGGCACAAGTAGCCCCAGGGGATAACTCATTCACTAGAGCTTTATTACTGGAAAATATGAAGAAATAAAAAATGAATCAAATGAAAATAAGAATCGCTTTAAATTGTATATCTAGATAACCAAACCCGGGTTTGAGCCCCTTAGTTATTATTATAAAAAAAAAATCTTGGAAGGAGGAGAGGAGACGTGATTTTCTCAGAGACACTTTAACATCCAGCGAGACAAGACAGTGAGACAAAAGGACAGCTGCTGCACAGGCTTTTAAATGATCGACATGCAGACCACGCAGCAAGCCAGCAGCTGATCCGACCACATCTCCTTAGCGTGCGTTCAGCATTCCCCTCTACCCCCTGTCCCCCCTTTACAACTCGAGCGGCAGAGACGCAGGTTGGGGTTGGCGAGTGAAGCAAGAAGGAGGCGAAGCCCCCTAGTTTTTTAAAACTTTCAATACTATGGATTACCAGCCACTCAAAAGTGCCTTTCAGCTTATTACTGATGAAACAAACATCTGTGTAATAAGTATGTGAATTAAGGGGCTCATGGAGCAGAAAACAGAGTGACATTTGTCACAGATAAATATTTTATGTTGATTTATGTGTGAAAACATTGCTTTGTGCGCTTTACAGAAAACTGAGTTTTTTGGAAAAAATATACTAAGCCCAGCGGCAAATTGTGTGTGTGTGGGGGGGGGGCGGGGGATTGGGAATCCACTCAAATCAGGGTGAAGGTCAGTGGGCAGAGTGGGCTGTCATTCCTGCCTCACAGCACCAGGTCCTACATGGCGTCTGCATGCTCTTCCTATGTGCACACAGACTGATGGGTATCAGAGACTCTCACTCAGAAACATTTCACTCACTTCTTTTCTTACCATATCCTCACTTTAAGAAAGCCGATGATTGATTCGTTTGTGATGCTTTTATCTGCTAAATCGCACACGCTGCCTTTGTATTTGATGAGATCTTTTTGATAGATAGGTAGATACTCCAGAAGCAGCATACTGATAAAAAAACAATCTTAAATTAAAGAGTGATAAAAATGCAGGTATAAAAGACAATAACTTTGTATAATGTTAAATGTTAACGTTTACCCCCCCGGGTGGAATTGAAGAGTCGCATAGTGTGGGGGAGGAACGATCTCCTCAGTCTGTCAGTGGAGCAGGACAGTGACAGCAGTCTGTCGCTGAAGCTGCTCCTCTGTCTGGAGATGATCCTGTTCAGTGGATGCAGTGGATTCTCCGTGATTGACAGAATCCTGCTCAGCGCCCGTCGCTCTGCCACAGATGTCAAACTGTCCAGCTCCATGCCTACAATAGAGCCTGCCTTTCTCACCAGTTTGTCCAGGCGTGAGGCGTCCCTCTTCTTTATGCTGCCTCCCCAACACACCACCGCGTAGAAGACGGCGCTCGCCACAACTGTCTGATAGAACTTCTGCAGCATCTTATTGCAGATGTTGAAGGACGCCAGTCTTCTAAGGAAGTATAACCAGCTCTGTTCTTTCTTACACAGAGCATCAGTATTGGCAGTCCAGTCTAATTTATCATCCAGCTGCACTCCCAGATATTTAAAGGTCTGTACCCTCTACACACAGTCACCTTTGATGATCACGGGGTCCATGAGGGGTCTGGGCCTCCTAAAATCCACCACCAGCTCTTTGGTTTTGCTGGTGTTCAGTTGTAGGTGGTTTGAGTCGCACCATTTAACAAAGTCCTTGATTAGGTCCCTATACTCCTCCTCCTGCCCACTCCTGATGCAGCCCACGATAGCAGTGTCATCAGCGAACATTTGCACATGGCAGGACTCTGAGTTATATTGGATGTCCGATGTATATAGGCTGAACAGGACTGGAGAAAGTACAGTCCCCTGTGGCGCTCCTGTGTTGCTGACCACAATGTCACACCTGCAGTTCCCGAGACGCACATACTGAGGTCTGTCTGTAAGATAGTCCACAATCCGTGGTGTTGAAGGCGCTAGAGAAGTCCAGAAACATAATTCTTACAGCACCACTGCCTCTGTCCAAGTGGGAGAGGGATCGGTGTAGCATGTAGATGATGGCATCCTCCACTCCTACTTTCTCCTGGTATGCGAACTGCAGAGGGTCGAGGGCGTGGCGGACCTGTGGCCTTAGGTGGTGAAGCAGCAGCCGCTCCATGGTCTTCATCACATGTGACGTCAGAGCGAAAGGCCAGAAGTCATTCAGCTCACTAGGATGTGATACCTTTGGGACGGGGGTGATACAAGATGTTTTCCAAAGCCTCAGGACTCTACCCTGTTCCAAGCTCAGGTTGAAGATGCGCTGTAGAGGACTCCCCAGCTCCAGCACACAGACCTTCAGCAGTCGTGGTGATACTCCATCTGGACCCGCTGCTCTGCTGGCACAGAGTCTCCTCAGCTCTCTGCTTACCTGGGCTGCTGTAATTGTGGGTTGGGGTAAACTCTCTCCTATGCTGGTGTCAGCAGAAGGATGGGTGGAGGGTGCAGTACTCCGAGGTGAAAGTGGGTTAGGGTGGTCAAACCTGTTAAAGAAGTTGTTCATCTGGTTTGCTCTCTCCACGTCTCTCTCTGGATGGTGGCACCCCATTTCGAGCTGCAGCCAGTGATGATATTCATCCCATCCCACACTTCCTTCATGCTGTTATTCTGCAACTTCTGCTCCAGCTTTCTCCTGTACTGCTCCTTCGCCACCCTGAGCTGGACTTGGAGTTCCTTCTGCACGCGCTTCAGCTCATGCTGATCACCACCTTTAAAAGCCCTTTTCTTCTGGTTCAAAAGGCCCTTGATGTCACTTGTAATCCATGGCTTGTTGTTAGCATAGCAGCGTACAGTTCTTACTGGAACTACAATGTCCATACAGAAGTTGATGTAGCCAACATGTTATTATTCTCCTACATGTGCAAGACATGGCACACAAATGGTGACTTGGCTTTTTGCGAAATGTAAGTCTTTTATTGAAAAATATAACACAGTGTAATTGTACAGTTCACATGTATCATTATTTGTAAAAAGTTCAATGAAACTGTCGTGTGCGCTTTTCACAGCGCTGCCACTTGGTGTGCATCTACAGGTAATCTAACAACACAGAATGCAAAGGGATGGGTGGGGCTTGGTCTTGTGTTGTCATAACTCCACCCACAACGACAGACAAACAAAGAAGAAAAGCATCCATACCTTGAGAAAATAGGACTACGGTTACGTCCTAAATGATTCGTTCTCATTGCCTTTCGTTATCATAAGGATGTCTCATGAAGATGGAAGGCAAGTGTTCATAGATGGAAACCTTTGCTGTGTCACAGTGGATGTATTTGGTAAGTTTTTTTTCACCTTTGTATCCCAGCACAACTAAAGCTCCATTGTACTTTTTCTTAGCCACCACTACAAACATTTTACAAAATAACATTTTTGGGTGGAGTATTCCTTTCAAGTACACCACAGATTCCTTGGCATTTCCTGACAACTACAGATTTGTAAAACCAACATTATATGCAACTTGAAGCAGCACCTGGAGTTGCACAGATAAAGTAATTTTAAGGTCTGGTCCAATCTGGAAGGTTTACCAGTTCAAATTCCATTACTGCCAGAAGGGATCCTACTCTGTTGGGCCTCTGACCCTGTGTTCTGACCTCCAGTTTTCCTCAGGGATTAATAAACTGTACCGTATTTGTCTGCTAGGCTGGCTTCAGTCTGTTCTGGTGTTTCACTCTCTCTGAGCCACCAGGTGGCACTGTTGTTCAAACTATTGTCAATCAGCTAGTCATTTTCCAACCTGCTATATCCTAACACAGGTCAGGGTCACGGGGTCTGCTGGAGCCAATCCCAGCCAGTACGGGGCGCAAGGCAGGAAACAAACCCTGGGCAGGGCACCAAGCACACACCAGGGACAATTTAGGATCGCCAGTACACCTAACCTGCATGTCTTTGGACTGTGGGAGGAAATCCACACAGACACGGGGAGAACATTCAAACTCCACGCAGGGAGGACCTGGGAAGTGAACCCAGGTCTCCTTACTGTGAGGCAGCAGCGCTACCACTGTAGTAAACTACAGTAAATAGTTCAAGGTATGCTCAGAATCAAAATGTTGGCTTGTGACATAATCTCCAATCTTCACATTTGATTAGTTAAAGCCAACACAGCCAAGTGAACCAACCACAGCAGAAGTCTGAGCACGGCACAAACGATTTGCTTCAGTTTACATTTCTTTGAAGAGTTGGCAGTGCAAAGAATCACTGAAGGCCATCAGGAGATGAAGTGGGTTCCTGGCCATCACACAATCACAGAGGCCTTTTTCTGGTAAAATGCATTTTGTCAGTGCCACTAGATGAAGTTCTTTGGGTTTCCCAAATGTCACAGGAAAAAACGACACCAACGAGCTTATCAGAGGCTGACTTTGGAAAATGCAAATCATTTGTGCAGGTCAAGCGTACTTGAATCACATTTTTTTTTCTTGCACCCCGTCTACTTCGATCATTTTTTATTATATGCCATGCTGACATACAGGCACAGTGGTTTATTTTCAAATCATAGGATTCTTTTGTTCCCCAAATGTCACCTCAAGGTCCACTTTGCATTGATTGTTCCAGCAACAGCCTTGGCACAATCATGCTGCATCTTCATGCATGGTGGGGTCTGTTTTGAGCATTCCATCTTCCAGCATTGTGCTCTTTGCCCACAGCTTGCTCCTTTTGTTCTCTGCCATCTTCTCTTTCCTCTACGTGAATACTGATGCGATGGTTCTCCACATGGCTCTATGTGACTGAAAGCATGAACTGCGATATCTGAGGGGTGCCAGGGTCTGCTTTCACTTCTGACATTCTGTGCTGCTACATTTTCCACAGCCTACAGAGCGAGACTCCCACCAGGAGGCAGCATTTTGCCTGCCAGACAAGAGTTTCATTTTACTTTGTATACACGGCAATAAATCTGAACAGATTACACAGAATCAAAGCCTTAGTGTCGACAAGCAGATGAATATGGCTTATCAAAAATCTAAGTTCACAATGCGACTCAAAACTCAGCATTACACACTGTGGCATGATCTGTGGAAACTCAATAAAAACTATACTGGGGAAATGAAAAGGTCAGATTATTACTGTACATACACTACGATAGAACAGACTGGATTTATAGTGCATGCTGAGTCGCTTTAGCTGAGGACGCGGTAATAACAGGAAGGCAAGGTGGTGATGTTTGTGAGTGAGTGAGTACAAGTAATTCATTTCCACTGTGCCTTCATAGCAGATATTTATTTAAGTCCATGGTCCTGCAGAGCACGACTGAAGTAACTCGACTGTCTACATTTGTTCAGGCTTGTCTGTGATCTTCATTTATCCATCCATCCATTATCCAACCTGCTATATCCTAACTACAGGGTCACGGGGGTCTGCTGGAGCCAATCCCAGCCAGCGCAAGGCAGGAAACAAACCCTGGGCAGGGCGCCAGACCACCGCAGGGCACACGCACCCTCACACCAAGCACACACCAGAGATAATTTAGGATCGCCAATGCACTTAACCTGCATGTCTTTGGACTGTGGGAGGAAACCCACGCAAACACGGGGAGAACATGCAAACTCCACACCCCCAGGGAGGACCCAGGAAGCGAACCCAGGTCTCCTTGATCTTCATTCAAGGGGGCCATAATGTGGGTAGGGTTGGGGATTTGGGGGAAGTCAGATACCTGGATATCTTTTAAAAGCAGTACGGTGTTTACTGATCTAACGAAACTGACCACCACAACTGGGTCAATCCCCTGTCTCTTACTGGCGATCTTTGTTACCCCCTTCTCCATCTCATCGTTAAAATGTGTGTAGTGATGCAAGAACGGGCGCCACTGCATCAGCCAGTACACATTGCTGGTGGTTGAGGTGGCTTCCCACTCGCTTTGTAAAATGCTTTGAGTACAAAGACAAGTGTTATAACTTGGTAGAATGGCTGATTTTTTTTTTCCTACCTAAAATGACATGGACAGACTCTTTTGCAATATGAGTGCAATCTCAAGACACAGATGGATACTGAACACTCTTGGCTTGAAAAAGAGACAGACAGTATTCCGTAAAGTTTCAAGGCTTTTTTCTTCACGTTTGTACCGCAGCCCCATGACTCTCATTTTAAAACACAAGAATGTAACCAATATTTATTGTTTTTTAATTTACTGTTGCTTTGCTCACCCACCCCCTTCCCCGGGGCACGCTACGCGCCAGCCACTTCATGTCTCTGCCTCTCGCGTTGTGAAGATGGGGGGCTGAACACATGCTAAGGAGATGCGGTCGCTCCTCCGAAAACCCCTCTAAGCGGTGATACAATGGGAAGCAGATACATTTTTTTTTACCTCCTCTTTGCTCAATCAGCTGTTGGCTTGCTGCTGTTCTGCGTGATCTGCATGTCGCGCTGCGCTTCGAACATTTAAAAGCCTGTACAGCAGCTGTCCTCCTTGTCTTGCGGGACGTTAAAAGTGTCTCAGAGAAAATCACGTCTCAACCCAAGATTTTTTTTTTTATATAATAGAGAGAGAGAAACAATGCTTTACTTTAGAAAACATACTTCATGTATCCTTTAAAGGGAGCGGCATGGTGGCGCAGTGGTAGTGCTGCTGCCTCGCAGTTCTCCCCGTGTCTGCGTGGGTTTCCTCCCACAGTCCAAAGACATGCAGGTTAGGTGTATTGGCGATCCTAAATTGTCCCTAGTGTGTGCATGTCCTGTGGTGGGTTGGCGCCCTGCCTTGCCCCCTGTGTTGGCTGGGATTGGCTCCAGCAGACCCCCCGTGACCCTGTAGTCGGATTCAGCGGGTTGGAAAATGGATGGATGGATATCCTTTAAAGGCCCCATCACTTTACACTTTTCCAGCAACTTCATCCACTTGACCTTGGCGAGCTGTCACAGGCTCTGGCCTGGAGCACATATGTGACCGGCAGGCTGTGAGCTCCCAATATTCTGGAAAGGTAGAATTGCGCTGGACAGTCGAGAGTCGCACTCCATACAATTTGTAGATGTAATCAGACGTTTGACTAGTAGTTGTGTTATGGGACACCAGCTTAAGACAGGACCTCTGTGACTTCTCAAAGGCAGGTATTTAGGGGCTTCTTGCCATGGAAAAAATGTACCACCTAATCCCATTCAAATTTGAATGAATTTGTGAATTTCCCATTGGGATTAATAAAGTATCTGTCTATCTATCTCTTTCATCTGATATAGCAGGTTAAAATAAAGAGAAAAAGTGGGTAGCCTAGCCCTGGCCTTTCGACGTCAGTGGGTGGAACAAGTAGGAGAACTTCAGTCTTGCTGTGTAATTTTCTCTTTTCAGCCTTGTGCCCACCACTTTGAAACGACCTTCTGCTCAATTCAGTTTCAAGTCTGCAGTTTCTCCAGAGACCACCATCAAGACCATTGTACACACACAGAAAAAATACTGATTTTCTTCTGAAGCTGCCATTTCCAGTAAATGATTAAAACAGAACGGGTTTTGTGGCACCAGACACAAAGGAGAAGCCAACACCAACAGTGGCTGGTACATGCACCACTGCAACATCCTATGGGCATGATAGCTTTGCTTTAAATCCTGTTACAGTATTAGAATTTAAAATCTCACTTGACTGTTACATAGCTGGTCCTCGTAAATGGAAAATCCAGGCATTGCTCAAACGTCATGCCGCCAGTAGACACAGTGTTGAAGAAGCAGAATGCCTGCCACCCTAGATAGATGCAGACATGGTTAGCCAAACTGGTACTTTACTGCCATGTCTTTAAAGACTAAACCCTCCCCGAAAATGCTGATGCAACACTGGAGTGCCTCATTAGGGCCAGTTTATACGTCACACTCAGAACGCGTATGCATCAAGGCTGCCATTCAATTCACTGGACGCGTCCTCAGAAATTAGCGCAATGTGCAAATGAGTTGCAGTACTAGCAAAAAAATTGGGTGTTCATATTGGAACACAACGTCAAGGGTCTGGTAACTATCAACATGTGGAAGAAGCTGCTTTGCAGTGGTTTGATGAATGGTTCGATGTGATGAAACAAAATGCCGACATACATACAAATGCATTTGTGGCGATTTTCTATTCAAGCGTCGCATATTCCGTATTCGAGCCACAGGGCAGAAAAAAAAAAAAAAAAAAGTAGGGACACAGTGAAAAGGCCTATTTGTGATTAAAGTGGAAACATTGGCTTTAATCTCAGTGTACCGTATATACTCGAGTATAAGCCGAGGTACCTAATTTTACCTACAAAAACTGGAATAACTTATTGACTTGAGTATAAGCTTAGGGTGGGAAATGCAGCAGCTACCGGTAAGTTTCAATAATCAAAATAAATACCAATAAAATTACCGTACATTAATTGAGGCATCAGTAGGTTAAATGTTTTTGAGTATTAATTTCAAAGAAAAACAGTAAACTAGCTCTGTAAGTGGAGAAGAGGGTCAACAAAAACAATATGGTGTCTCTCTCGCTGCACAGGGAAAGACTGAACACGTGCGGGTTGGCGGCGGCAGCAGGACCTGACTCGAATACAAGCCACGGGTGACGTTTTTCAGCACATTTTGGGTGCTGAAAAACTCTGCTTATATTCGAGTATATACGGTATTTGTTCATTAAAGTAGACCATCGTAAACATCTTAAAACAGACCCAGGTGTTAATCGCTACCTACTTCTGGGGCTTCCTCCTGATCTGACAGCAGTGGCAAGCAGCTATCGCCACACATTAAATTTAATGACATTCCAGCTCTCTGCACATTTACAACCCTTAGATGTAGTCTTCATAATATATTTTTAATAATATATAATTTTCATGATGAAATGCATTGATTATATGAATATATTACATTTTACAGATTTTAAATAATGAACAATTTAAATTACTGTTAACAATTACATGTGTGGGGGCAGCATGGTGACGGAGTGGTAGGAGTCACGTGACATGTGTTCCCTTCCTGGAGTTTACACATTTTCCTGGTGGGTTTCCACAGTTTGCTATGGTTTCATTCCAAAGACATCCATCCATTCATCCATTTTCCAACCCGCTGAATCCAAACACAGGGTCACGGGGGTCTGCTGGAGCCAATCCCAGCCAACACAGGGCACAAGGCAGGAACCAATCCCAGGCAGGGTGCCAACCCACCGCAGGACACACACACACAAACACACCAAGCACACACTAGGGCCAATTTAGAATCGCCAATCCACCTAACCAGCATGTCTTTGGACTGTGGGAGGAAACCCACGCAGACACGGGGAGAACATGCAAACTCCACGCAGGGCGGACCCAGGAAGCGAACCCAGGTCCCCAGATCCCCCAACTGCGAGGCAGCAGCACTACCCACTGCGCCACCGTGCCGCCCTCCAAAGACATGCAGGGGAGTATTTTTCGTACGTGGATTTGTCGTTTAGCCGGATGTAATTGTTGACGATTTGGCCTGATCCTGGATCTGTCAGTTTTTTCGAAACTCTTGCTGGATGTGTTTTCATAGCAGCACATCCAAATCCTCTGCTCGGAGCAGGTTTGTTCGATGTAAACAAGGATTAGCTCACACACACACTTAATCAGTGTCCGTGCGTGGAATTCATTTAGTCATGGCTTCACCGTTCATGAATGTGCGACCAATTGATATTGGTGCGCAAATTATAAGAGAATTTCATATAGAGAGGGGTTTGCTCGATCGGCAAGATCCTTTATTGCTCCCGGAGGAAATTCTTTTCGAAAGATACCGCTTTAGCCGAGGGGGAATATCGTACCTCAAAGATTTATTAGCACCTTATATTCGAAGTCAAACTCGGTGAAGTCGGGCTCTCACAACCACACAGACAGTAGGCATTGCTTTGAGTTTTTTTTTTTTTTTTTACAAGTGGCACTTTTTTATATACTGTAGGCGATGCGGAAAATCTAACAAAGTGCAGTTTGCCAGGCAATACATAGTCTGTTTGGCTATGAAATATTTCCTTCAGGTTTTCATAGTGTTTCCTGGACACCTGCGTGTGCAGACAATAAAAGGCGTTTCATGCCATTGCAGGTAGGCAACACACAGGCAAAAACACCCACAGTTCCATGAAGAATCTCACAATCAGCCTAACATTCTCATTACCAGGATTTCCAAATGTGATTGGGGCACATCAACAACAACAACAACAACATTTATTTATATAGCACATTTTCATACAAAAAGTAGCTCAAAGTGCTTTACATAATGAAGAAAAGAAGAATAAAAGACAAATAAGAAATTAAAATAAGACAACCTTAGTTAACATAAAAAGGAGTAAGGTCCGATGGCCAGGGTGGACAGAAAAAACAAAAAAAAACTCCAGAAGGCTGGAGAAAAAAATAAAATCTGTAGGGGTTCCAGGCCATGAGACCGCCCAGTCCCCTTTGGGCATTCTACCTAACATAAATGAAATAGTCCTCTTTGTAGTTATTGTTCGCACGGAGTCACTTGATGCTGATGGTTATACAGACTTCTGGCTTTTAATCCATCCATCATTGTTGGAACATCATGGTGCTTTGGGTAGATGGTGGTGGCACAATGGGACTGATCAGAGTGGAGTTTGATCAAACATTATTTGGAAAATGCACCTCTCCTCCTGATGAATAATTAGACAGTGTCTTCATCAAATATTTGACCTTCGTCAATATCTTGTTGGTCAGACACAAGTTCTAGGGATATGACATTCCCTGCAACTGACCCAACAAAAAAGAGGGCTATATGGAACATACCTATGGCTCACATGGAGGACAAATATATGCAATGACCATCCTTTACCTGAAATGAAGTGACCACAGCATCCTGCCACTGGTTCTGGGGAGGAGCTTGCCCCTGGAATGCCCTCAGAAATGGGGCGATGGGCATTTTGCTGGAGAGCCAACTCTTCTGCAGGGGTTAGGTCTGGACCATGTAGACCTCCAGCTGCTTTTTGCTGGTCTGCCTTCTTATTAGCTTTAAAATTAATGTTTTGTATATTATATATGATTATGTCAACAATTCTTTAAATAGTTATATACCAATATTTACCAGTTTGAAGTATATTCTTGTACTTCACTTTAACCTTTTCCCATGTTCTCCTTGTGCGCACGTTTGATCTGGAATTATGACAAATAATAATTAATCTGACACATAGGAAATGAAACACTGCATTCAGTAAGTACAATGCACACTACTTAGCATTTAATTTGCTGGCCACTTTTTGCCAGCCGTCTTCCATTTTGGGATGCTTTTGCAGCGTTACCCCTTGTGCATATTAAATCTTGAAATTCTTCATATCCTTCGAAAAAAAAGTTCCTGCTCCGCTTGTGTGGAAAAAAATGTGCCCGTTCTTTCGTCATTTTGTTGCAGCCTATCAAAGACTTGCTGATCATGTTTTCTACACTCAATATATATTTGGGCTTTTCAATCAGCGCGGGCATTCATCTCTGACGATTAGATCCTGCGAGACTAATCTACTACACGGCTGCGTTTGAAAAACCGACTTATCCCGGATGAGTTTCCCCGGCATTAACTCATCCAAGATGAGGCACCTGATCTCGGATGATTTAAGTGACGTACGGAAAATACCCCCCAGGTTTGGGGATTTAGTGATGCTAAAATGCTGCTACTGTACGTGTGTGTGCCTGTATCCACCTTGCAATGAGCCGATGCCCCATCCAGGGATTGTTTCTGCCTTGTGCCCAATACATGCTGCAACAGGCACATCCCTGGACTGATGGTTGTAATCATTACGGATGTAAATCATTAAACATCCATACTTTTCAGAGATATTGTGGCAAAGTGTACTTGGAACTTGATGGACGCTTCAGGTAATTCATAACACACGGAATTACTCTCCGTGGTGATATCTTGCACTGCCACCTGGTGGAAGTATGCGCTCAAGTATAAACATTACTTACGTAGCAGTAGCACATGTTACGTGAAGTATAAACCCAGCCTTAGTTGCAACTTTGAACCAAATGCTTAAGGCACTGGGTGAGGATCCATTGTCCTACTTACTTCAGTGGGTAAATTAATAAAAGGCTTATAGGGGCTCACACCCCACCCTACTAGCAGATAGTCCTGGTTGCAGCCGTGTATTTTAACTGATGTTATGCACAGTGCATGCAGTCATTTCAGTTGCGACACCCTGGATGGGAAACAGCAGGGCCAAACACAAAGGAGAAAAGATCCACACACATCTCCCCTAGTGGCCACCCAAAGTGGTCACTACTAAAGCCACCAACCAGTGCAGTGAATGACACCATCTCTGAAACAAAAACTGGTCACAAAGGAATTGGTGCCCTTGCTGTGGCTGTTGCTCATCATTATATCCTGGATTACATTTAAAGTAGTTCCACAAATTCAAAAATCTGTCCAGATATAAGTTTTTTGGAATATTGACCTTTATAAATCTAAACTTCTGTGAACCAATCACTTTATCTGCTAGAGTCTCTTATGACTGGTCAATGTATGTATATGCCACGTCTTGCATGTTTAGTCAGTAATATTAAACCATTCAGGCAACGTCAAGTCAACTCTGGTTGAATTCTTTAAACATACACATTCAACCACCAATTTAATTAACATGACCTGCAATAACCAGCAGTGGGAAATGAACATGAAATCTTCAATATGGACTTGCTCCACTGCCCTGAATAGATAAAAGGAGGATATAATATAAGCAGGTGTCACGTAACTTGTCAACTAAACCATTTAATTGAGCCCACCTATCTTCCTGCAAACACAGAGCATTCATTGATCCACACACCTTTTCTCTGCATTCAATCATGTTTAATACACATGAAATAAAAGCACTTTTTTTTAATTTTTTTTTTTAAAGGATTTTAATCAAGGATTCTTTACAAAATCAATCTTGATTACAAAACCGGTTACTTTATAGAAATACCAGGTGGTCTCTGAATTACACAAATTAGCTGTTATATAGCTTCCAGAGCTCATAGAGCTTAAAACATTGAACACCACAATATGCAGACAGACAACTAATATTGCACTTTCACCAACAGCATTCAACCTAAAGCCAAATGCAAAGCTGCTTGACAAACAACTTCATTGGCTTTCCTCCTGAAAAGTGAAGTACTGCAACATTGTTTGTCATTTAAAAGAAAGATCAAAAAAGCACAAGACAGTTTATGTACAACAAAAGCAATTTACAAGAGATATGATAAAATGGTGATCAGAGAAAGAGTGACATTAGGCAAGCTGTCCAATATACTGGCAATCCTTTTATTCCTTACAATTTCTACAAAGTCATCGCTGTACAGTACTGAAATCAGTTTAATGGTTTAGGTTTTGCCCCTTTCACTCTTACAAATCACATTTGAAAATAAAACTCCATAAGCAAACAGGCATTGTGGACTTCCATAGGGGCACAGCTCTCCTTATTCTCTTTGAAGTGTAAAAAAGACGGAGAAAAGGGGAGAAAAAAAACAAAAAAAAAACAGACTACTTCAGATTAGAGCGCTGCCAAAAAAAAATCCAGTCCTGCACAATGTGCTCTATTATTTACAATCCAAAAGGAACAGCAACAACCATGAACACAAGGTGAAGTGCCTCATCATCGGCGTGCTGGCATTAACAGCGTAGTGGCCATTACTGAGTCAGGGAACAGATTGTGGTATGTGGTCAAGGGAACATATGCAGCTGTGATCATTTTGCCTACAGGAGAAGAAGGGAGAACAAAAAAAAAAAACATTTAGAAAGAGCATGCTTCGTTGACTATAAAATAATAAAAACAGGTCAGTCATTTTAAAAATCAAGATTTCAACTTGACTTGACAATATAGATTTTTCTTGACTGTTTTAAAAATGAGGTCTTCAAGGTGGTGGCCATCATTAGCGATGCACTCAGATTTCTGAACACTCACATGACTCATTTGGCCATTTCATGGGGAATAGCGTCCTTGAGGTTGGTGTGTGCATACCTTCGATTTAAGGTAGCCCCACAAGAAGAAATAACATGGAGCGAGATCAGGCGAATGTGAAAGCCACCCGACATCGCCGTGCAAGGAGATCAGCTTCCCAGGAAACATCTCCAGTAAAACTTGCTTGGATATCTGCACCCTCCAAGCTGTTATTCTATCCTTTAAAACCAGGCATCCACCACATCCATTGCTTCCAGTTGGGACCGCAAAAAGTTCTCTAGCATTTCAACGTAACGTTCGAGAGTAACAGTGACCATTGTTCCCTCCCTCAAAAAAGTAAGGGCCTTCAATGCCAAATTCTGCAACAGAACCCCAAACTGTTAACACGCTCACTGTGCGGAGGATTCTGATGAAGTTCACAAGGGTTGGTTTCAGCTCAATAGTTAAAAAGTTTTGCTTTTGTATGCAACCATTCTAATGCAAATGTGCCTCATTGCTGCAGAGGACGATGGCATCTCAATGAATGGTTTGCAGAATGTTTGCATACAACTCTCTACGGCTTTCCCAGTCTCTCTCAGCGAGTTCCTGCACTACCATCATTTTGCATGGATGGAAATTAAAACCCTCATGCAAAATCCTCCTCAAAGGCGCATTGGAAATGCATGGTTGTGAACTGAGCATCTAGGAGACTGCAAAATTGATGCCTTAGGTTGGATGTTTTCAGGCACTCGTACAGTCTGAATATGGCCTGGAGATTTTTATGTTCAATACTGTACCAGTCGGTCTAAATTTAGCCACCCACTGAAGATTTGCTCTCCGTTTTGGGATGTCACAACTAGGAAGAATACTGAAGTGCGTTCAGAAGGCACGTTGTGTAGTGATGAACGCTTCAACAGCGAAAGCACGATTCGCACTGGGACCAAGGCATATTGCCGACTGAACACTACAAGGGATCGCCTATCAAAGGACCCCCACAACCACCTACTTGGCTGCTTCTACCTCGCGCAATGACCTTTGAGAAATGTGATACTTCATTTTGGCTCACCCTGTATAATATGACAAATTTCAGTAACGCTTCATCTGAAGGATGTCTACATAGTGACTTCATAACATATGCATAAGCATGGAATGACATGAAGAAATACTTGATTAGTAAAGAACAGTTTTGTTCCACATCTTCCAAATATCATTGCTCACACATTATATACATACATACATATTACATATACATATAAAGTATGGCACTACACTAATTACATATGCATCACCACACATGACATTATGAGGGAATCCTTTTAATACAATACAATGGCATCTACTCAAAAAAAAAAAAAAAACTATCAATTTGCAGATGTTACAAAATAATCAAATAGTGTTTCTTTAACCTATTCATGTTATTAATCTCCATGTAGACCCCCTTCAACTAAACTGTTGGCCAAATTTATTGCCCTACTGGACATTTAAAATAATCTTGATTTAATTGAAATTAAGGATACCATGGTAATACTTGAGTCTTTCTAAAATTCTACAAGTTACACAGATCTTCAGTTGCTTACGTGTAGCAATCACATTAATCAGTCTCAAATGTATCCTCTCACTGTTCCTCCTCAGAATAAAACAAGAACCCCTACAGTGGATGCTTGTTGACAGAGGCAGGTCAATTTAAAATAAAAGAAACCATTGTGACCGATAGTGCCACTAATATGATCTATACAGTACAGCTTATGTAGCGGATTCACGTTGGCTGCTTTCTGCAGACGCTTATTTTGGTGTTGCAGGCTGTGAGGCTCATTGGAAGCTTTTTTCACCTCAACAGTACAGTTAGCCACATGCTTAAAGAGAAGCAATGTTTATTGGACTTGCCGACACACAAACTTGTGATTGAGCAGACACTTGATGGCACAGCGCATTGGAAATGCAAGAAAGGTTTTTGGAACAGCCACCTGCCAACCACCTCAGCAGCTCTGCACTGTATATGCAGCGAGGTTGGTCCTGGTGTGACTGGCATGCAGTGAACTTGTCAGCAACATATCCATCGGAATATGCTGTCCTGGATGTTCAGTTGTCATAATTTAGGGCTGCTGGAGTTCAGGGGAGCATACACATACACGGGGTTTCACACTCGCCTATGCAGTTATCTGTATTTGCATAGTTATATGCCTGTACCCCGCCACACTGAGCTCCTTCCCTATCCCATTCCGCAGTGATGGCTACTCATAGTAAACAGCTTTCCCCCCCCCCCCCCCCGTAGAAAGCCTTTAAAGGTGCATTAGCAACATCTATCAGAGCGGATGTGAAAAATGAAGATAAGCAAAAAATCTACATACAGTGCATCCGGAAAGTATTCAGAGCGCACCACTTTTTCCACATTGTTATGTTACAGCCTTATTCCAAAATGGATTAAATTCATTTTTTTCCTCAGAATTCTGCACACAACACCCCATAATGACAATGTGAAAAAAAGTTTACTTGAGGTTTTTGCAAATTTATTAAAAAAAAAAAAACAAACTGAGAAATCACATGTACATAAGTATTCACAGCCTTTGCTCAATACTTTGTCGATGCACCTTTGGCAGCAATTACAGCCTCAAGTCTTTTTGAATATGATACCACAAGCTTGGCACACCTATCCTTGCCCAGTTTCACCCATTCCTCTTTGCAGCACCTCTCAAGCTCCATGAGGTTGGATGGGAAGCGTCGGTGCACAGCCATTTTAAGATCTCTCCAGAGATGTTCAATTGGATTCAAGTCTGGGCTCTGGCTGGGCCACTCAAGGACATTGACAGAGTTGTCCTGAAGCCACTTATTTCATATCTTGGCCGTGTGCTTAGGGTTTTTGTCCTACTGAAAGATGAACCGTCGCCCCAGTCTGAGGTCAAGAGCGCTCTGGAGCAGGTTTTCATCCAGGATGTCTCTGTACATTGCTGCAGTCATCTTTCCCTTTATCCTGACTAGTCTCCCAGTTCCTGCCGCTGAAAAACATCCCCACAGCATGATGCTGCCACCACCATGTTTCACTGTAGGGATGGTATTGGCCTGGTGATGAGCGGTGCCTGGTTTCCGCCAAACGTTATGCCTGGCATTCACACCATAGGGTTCAATCTTTGTCTCATCAGACCAGAGAATTTTCTCTCATATGGTCTGAGAGTCCTTCAGGTGCCTTTTGGCAAACTCCAGGCGGGCTGCCCATGTGCCTTTTACTAAGGAGTGGCTTCCGTCTGGTCATTCTACCACATAGGCCTGATTGGTGGATTGCTGCAGAGATGGTTGTCCTTCTGGAAGGTTCTCCTCTCCCCACAGAGGACCTCTGGAGCTCTGACAGAGTGACCATCGGGTTCTTGGTCAACTCCCTGACTAAGGCCCTTCTCCCCCAATCGCCCAGTTTAGATGGCCGGCCAGCTCTAGGAAGAGTCCTGGTGGTTTCGAACTTCTTCCACTTACGGATGATGGAGGCCACTGTGCTCATTGGGACCTTCAAAGCAGCAGACATTTTTCTGTAACCTTCCCCAGATTTGTGCCTCGAGACAATCCTGTCTCAGAGGTCTACAGACAATTCCTTTGACTTCATGCTTGGTTTGTGCTCTGACATGAACTGTCAACTGTGGGACCTTATATAGACAGGTGTGTGCCTTTCCAAATCATGTCCAGTCAACTGGATTTCCCACAGGTGGACTCCAATTAAGCTGCAGAAACATCTCAAGGATGATCAGGGGAAAGGATGCACCTTAGCTCAATTTTGAGCTTCATGACAAAGGCTGTGAATACTTATGTACATGTGCTTTTTCAATTTTTTTTTATTTTAATAAATTTGCAAAAACCTCAAGTAAACTTTTTTTCACGTTGTCATTATGGGGTGTTGTGTGTAGAATTCTGAGGGGGAAAAAAAAGAATTGAATCCATTTTGGAATAAGGCTGTAACATAACAAAATGTGGAAAAAGTGATGTGCTGTGAATACTTCCCGGATGCACTGTATAGTAACTGAACAGGATAGAGATTCACAAGATCAATACTGAATCATTTAAATGAAAAATGATTAATCAGAAAGATTACTGGAAGTGTTCCAATATTTGCACTTGTAAATAAAATGCAATATTTGAGTCTAATGTCAATCACTTCAATGCACCTACAATTGGAAGACAGCACATGCACCTTACCAAAACTAAAAAATTGGGAACAGCAGCACACAATTGAACATTTCCTACAGTAAAAACAGGCCACTGTTTTGGTGCGATTACTTGGTAAAATGGGCTTAATAACAATCAGCTCTTGAAAAGGATAACGTGAACACAGTATCCACCTTGATTATAGGGAAAAATGTAGGAAGCTTCCTGGCAAAATTAATTTAAAAAGCAAAATCATATATGTAAAGTCCTCCAGACAGAAAAAGTAATGAATTGGGAGTTCCAACACAATTTCTTTACATACACGACAAATCTGATAAACAATAAACTGGTGGATATGGTTTCTGTCTAAGTCTACTCTGATATCTCTCTCACACACACTATAGTAACAGCAGCAAAACCAAGGGCTTACCTGCAAACCATCTTCCATGTAGTCCATTCACAGCAGCCATTGCTGCAGCTATCGTAGGACACTTCACGTACACATTGCCCTAGAAGATAAATAGTTTAATGTGGTAGCTATAAACACAAATATGCTATAGCTACTCAGTAAGCAAACGTTTCCTTACCTGTGTTGAATTTTTGTCAACATAAATATGGACAACACCACCATGTTTATTGCATTCTTCAATAACATCATCTTGAATCTCAATGTCCCAGCCTGGGTCATCCTCTCTGAAGAAGAGATGTTTTATCATTTATGCAGTGTAAATAAAGCAGTCCATCTTGACATTAACATACCACTAGTGAGGGAGTCCCAAGACAAAAGCCTTGTATGTTTGAAGATACAGGATTTTTGTTCTGAGACACTCCGGTGCTAAAGTTCAGTGAATTATGTTTTTAACTTTTGAAATTTTTTGAATACTTACGCTTGGGGGTTGAACATATTAGATAACTGAAAGCACTGTGTTGCAATTGGCTGTGTTGGCAAGTTGACAGCTGGGTTCAAGTTCAGGCCAAGACTCAAGGCAGGATTCACTGCAGCTGCAACAAGAATAATAATGGTAATATATGCCACTGTTCTTTCAGGACCTTAAGAGAATTAAGGTTCTAACTGACACCAAGCTTTAAAGAAAATGTGTTGAATGTTAAATGGAAATTCCTTTCTATTTCATTAATACTTTAAGCATTCAAACTTACTTTCCAGAGATGGCTACAGTAGATTAATGATACCCTATTGTATCATGGTATTCAGATCCCACAAATTTAAGAACTATAGTTAAATTGCTTTTAAAACTAATTTAGACATGTGAACTAAAGAGAGCCAACTAATAGGGATGCTCTGGTTGATCGGCCACCGATCTAAACCAGTTGATTTTCACTACAAGGTGACATGTAAACTGGCCAAACACAAAAACCGTTCTTTTCATTCTCCGTTTTTCTAACCCTTAAGGTAGAATAGTTGAAATACTCCTTTAAGGCAATACAGCAAAACTTCTTGTAATGTAAACAAAAAGCTGTAAGTCACAGCCTGTTTTACACCAGAGAGCAAGAGAAAATTGTAATTTAAGCCTTCATGTTATAGTGGGCTAATAAGATAAAGGAATCGGACAAGTCCATTAATAGTAAGAAAGGCTACTTTAAGGAATTTCAGACCTTTTTGTCCGTTAATTAAAATAGAGAGTGTTTGTTAATTTGGACCGCAAAATTGTGTTAAGTACAGCAGTTTACGGTTTTAACTGCAAAAACTTGAAATTGCTGCTTAGTAAACAGACTTGTTAACCTTGTATCTTGATAAACATCTGACAGATTTGTGGCTTTAAGGATTAAGCTGTGTTTAATTGCCAGTATTAATTATGGTGCAATTGTGCATTTTTTTTTTGGGTTAGAGAAATGTCTAAAGCTACTTTAATTACACTTTATTTCAGATAAACCTATTACAGAAGAAAAATAAATTATGAAAAGCATTTTTATGCCATATGTATTATGGATAAATACTTCTGTAAATTGGTGAAGTATGTATTTTAAGGTCATTTTATAGTAGTATTTAATGGTCAATGAACAACAGGCCTACAGAATTAAATTTTTTTCAATTAAAGAATGAATAGTTACCACCTGTAATTTATAAAATACCAAACACTTAATATAGGATACAAGACTTCTATGCGTCTGGATATGAAGGAACTTAGTGGAAAAAAAAAATTTAAAAGGGTTGAAGATGATAAAGCCCCACACTGACTCAGCCAATCCAGTAACACGATACCAGTGACTGGCATTTGCCTTAAAAAAAACCTGGTTGGCATATCTCCACCAACTAATGTGGAATCATTCATCAATAGATGTAGTAATATGTTACTACATACTGTAGCCTGTCCATCTATGAAATCCTTTTATCCCTTTGAAAAAGTCACCAGCTACAGAAATATGATGCCTCTTATTCTTTAAAAAGCAGAAAAAGAAGTCTTGCTCAATGCATTTGAAACACCCAGAAAACAAAAACTGGGCTGTTTGAAGATTTAACATTGACCATGAACAGGATACACAGGAAAATGCCAGCCATGACTTGAGTCTGGAGAATAATTCAAACCCCCAAAACCTCAGATTATCAAATGTAAAAGCTTAAAGCTTTTATTGGTAAGCTAGCAATTACTACACCACCACCATGATAATAAAGTACGTGTCCCTATTGGCAGTCAGAACCAAATAAAAATTGTGGTTAAAATGTACAAGCTAAATGAAACCTTGAATTCTTATTGTCTGGTATCTGATAATGTTAATAAGGCAATGGCATTATGAAATGTGTCACATAAAACATTGTCGGCACAAAACTCCAAATCCATGGTATGTAATTCATACTTTTGCTTTCAAATTTTAACATTCAATGTCATCTCCTCAAGAAAATATAGGCTACAATATTATTAATTCTCACCTTCAACTGGCTGTGTCAGTCTTGCTTGCAAATCTAAAGAAAGGAGAGAAAGGAGTTATAGAACAGTAGCAGAACCGATCCCAGAAAGGAACAGAGACCAATGCAGACATTCCTTTATCTCATCTACAAAAAGGTACATGGTGTGTGCTTCATCACTACTTAATTCCAACATAGCCAATGACTACACAACTAAAAATGATAACCAAGTAGATATTTCAAACATAATCTTAACATAAATCCTACTATAAAGTGATAAGCTAGGTTCATAAGTAAAAATAGAAATTATCCAATTTGGCACTTTGAACTTGGGGATAAACCTCTGATCTCAAAGTGCACCAACTTCACATGTTCAGCAAAAAATTGAGGGGGAAGGGTCAGATTGGGTTTGGCCAATTCATACAAACAGCTTTTTGAAAGGCTGGCAAATTTACACCCCCTTACTAAATACTAAAATAATCCCACTTAAAAGCAACAGAAACCAGGCAAATTTGAAGCTCATCGCTTAATGATAAATCTGTTATTGAACTACACAGCATATTTTTTTTTATATAAAAACACCTAACCAGAAATCAGCCTTTAACAAGCGGACTGCTTCACTTGTGCTCTTGTTAACATAGAAGCAACTTTCATTTACATTATGGGGAAAAATGTCAGTAATCTGCTTTATTTAAACTCCATTTTTAAAAGTTTCTATTTTACATTTTTAACATGAAAATGCAAGTGGTCACTTCAAACTTCTATAAATTAACACACAAGAAATTAAACAATTTCTAAAATGCTCCAGTTTTAAAAGGTGCAAACAAGGAAATTTCAACAGTAGGAGAGAAACTATTTGCTTAGCTTTATATAAACTTAGTTATAAAATATGCAAACAATTAACTGACTTAAAAAAAAAAAAAAAAAAACTGAATTCAACTACCGGCTGAATTATCAATATACAGCACCAGAATAAAGAGGTTCCAAATAAGAGTTATTTAACCAACTTAATGATTGATCCATATAAATTGCTGTGCTATCAAACATACAGTTAAATAAAGGAAAGAGCATTTATGTAAAATACAATATAATCACTATAAAATATTGAAATATATCACAATCATCTTCAAAAACATACATCAACAGCCCACAAGTAATTAGAAGTAAAAGGAAATAAACTATTATAACATGCATAAATATACAATGAAAACGTCACCAGGACATAAAAGGACTTTTACTGCAGCAACCATTTAGTATAAGACAGACAGACAATTTACAAAAAAAAAAATAAAAAATAAAAACGGTTATCTGAAACTGAAACAACTATTTCCGCATTAGGGAGCAACTCAACCTAAAATTCAAGAACAGACTATAAATGAATCCTATTCAGAAGAGCCGAAGTACTAATCCTGATGAAAATGTTTTTTGCGTTACAGTTTAAATTAGCTTTTTAAATGAAAAATTCCCTTCACTGAAGTTTCAGTTTGACAGGTGATTTGATAGAATAAAATAATCAATACGAGTTTACATCTTAGACGGCAGCTAAGACCAGAAGTATCCAATTGGTGGAGGACTGCTTGCAAATATTCAGCACTTCATGGCTAGAGTGGTTTTTGCACAGGAAGATGCAGTCCTATCACTGATATACCTGCTGGAAACAAAAAAGCAAAACGGTATCATTCTGGCTTGGGTGTGGAGGGGATAGGATGTTAATGAAACTATTGTGCCGGATGATCATTAAAAAACACACCCCACACACCCCCCTTTCAACTGCAAAGCATTTTTGCAGCCTTGCATTACATCATGGCACAGTAAAATGAAATTAAGCAAAAATTTCTACAGCAAATCCCTCATATAATCCATCTTAGCCCCAACTCCACCAATTCAATTTTAAATGTGGCAATTTTCTATGATTAAGTTTGGTGGTGTCCACGTTTGTGAAATTGTTAAGTCCTTGGCTATGGATGCTCTACAAAGCAGTAAGGTGACACTACTCTGATGAGACTATTAGGAAAAAACAGTTAATATTTCATTTGAAAGAATGTTGGCTTACCAAGAATAATGGTAAACTGTAAATCTAATGGTTTAAATTTTGACTGCACTCTTTAAAAGCTTAAATTAGACATATTGTTAATAGTTTAAAAAACTAAAAAAATAGGCTTTCATGCATGCAAATTAGTCCTCATTTCTAACCTATCCTCCTTGCATAAACCCAGCCCACTTCCTTAAAGAAATGCTGTTAACTTACCCACTGTTTATAATGATGGCCAAGATATGGAAAAAGGAGGCAACATTTCTCATACAATTGGTTTGAATGAAAGGAAGTGGAGGTGAAAGCTAAACAGCAAACTTTAAAGGAAAAAAGTGTTTATGCTCATATCACATAATTCTTTATATCAGTTACCAAGACATACGCTGAAACATCCATAACATGCATTTAAGTAGAAAGATGTGTTCAAGCCAAGAAAAAAAGGGGGGAGGAGGGTCATCAAATCAAAACCTTGATCCTGTCTGTTGACTATTAACTTTCTTGCACTTCTCCAATTTGCCTTGTAAAAACACTTTAGCATTTGGTAACTGACACGTGAACTATGCGACACAAGGAAATTTACAATTTTTCATGGACACTTTAATCAACGTTTGCCGTTCTTCAGCACTCCTCTCTCACTGGCCCACATTGTACGAGACATCTCCATTTTCCAAGAAAACAGATTAAAAAATTCTCTGCCATCACCTCAAAACAAAAGGAAAGCAACAGATACATTGTAATTTTTGGGTGTGGTATTCCTTGAAGTATTTGCACCACTACTGGTATGATGAAAGGGAGGTTACGAAAAGGATAAATTTGTCAAGAATTTAAACTGGCAAAAAAAAAAAAAAAAAAAAAATCTCATACAATGAATACACTCAATAACCAACAATGACAAAATTATATGCTTTTAGAAAGGACTGAAAATTAAAAAAACAAAAAATCTCAACAAGCTCTGCACACCTCTATATAGGCAGTTTATCCCATTTTTTCTTACGCTTCCTATCCAGACTGACAGAACCTGAGGGGACTGGTCTAGAAACTGCCCTCTTTAGGAGTCTATGCACATGCTCAATGGGATTTAAGTCTGGGCCACTCCAGGACAGTCAGACTTGTCCCAAAGTTCTTCCATTGCCATTTTGGCTATATGCTTTTGGTCACTTTTGTGCTAAAAGGTAACCCATCAACCCAGAAGGACGACATCTATACTCTGAAGCAGGTCTCTGTATGACTGCTTTCATCCTTCCTTCAATTCTAACCAGTCTCCCTCCCTGTCCCTGCTGCTGGGAACCACCCCACAGCATGACACTGTCATTACCATGCCTCACAGCAGGAGACCAGAAGTACCTTGGTCTTCATCTAACAGTACCTGGCGTTCTGCTGAAAGTGTTCAATTTATATCTCATCACACCACAGAATCCCACCAGTGCTCCTCCATTCGTCTTTTAAATCCAGTTTAGCAACACTAAGTGGGAGTTTGCCACTTTATCTTAAATGTCTGATTGATGGAGTGATGTTGAGGTCACCCTTCTGACAAGATCAGCAGAGGGCTTCTGATGCTCTGCCAGTATAGTCACTGGTTTTCTGGGTCACTTCCCTGACCAAGGCCCTTCTAGCCTGATTACTCAGTTTGGCCAGACAGCCAAATCTAGGTGTATTATTGGCGATTCCAAACTACTTCCATTTTACAATTGAGGACATTGTCTTGACATGCAGTGTGAATCTTGTGTACCACTATTGTGCACCTTTCTAAACTATGTCCAATCAATTCAATTTGCCACAGGTTGACTCTAATCAAGGATATTTAAAGCAAACTGGATGCACCGTATCTCAATTTCAAGGGTCACAGCAGAAGGTCTGAATAGTTAATATAAATGAGAATTTTCAGTTTTGGATGTTCAATTTGCAAACCTTTCTGAAAAGGTTTTCATTTTGCCATTAAGGGTTATGTGTAGAGGGGAAAAACAGTAATTGTATCCATTTAACATTAAACCTACAGCACAATGAAGTGTGCACAAAGAGGTATGAACACTTTCTAAATCCACTGTATCTTAAAACACATTGCCCAAAATCCTTTTTCGATACAAGGTTGTATGTCAGTGTTCAAGGAAACAAACTCCTCTCACAAATCAGGAAAATAATGCAATGAGGGAGAAAACAAAAACCAAGCTAGTACAAGAGTGCATCTTTGCAGTTTCCTTTAAGACTTTACAAGTGAATTATAATAGTTCAAGGTCAACAGAAAATTGTTAAAATGATAATTTGTGTGAATATCTATCTGAAAGTCATTCCCTTTGGAAAAGCTTAACTAGAAATTTAAAAGTGAGGCAGGTTACCAGTTTAATTTTTTACATTTAAGTAAAAAAACTACACGCATCTGTGGACTTCTACAAATTTCCAGTCTAATTGCTGGTTCAACATTTTCCTGTTTTAGCCTACTCTATATACAGTGGTGTGAAAAACTATTTGCCCCCTTCCTGATTTCTTATTCTTTTGCATGTTTGTCATACAAAATGTTTCTGATCATCAAACACATTTAACCATTAGTCAAATATAACACAAGTAAACACAAAATGCAGTTTGTAAATGGTGGTTTTTATTTAGGGAGGAAAAAAAAAATCCAAACCTACATGGCCCTGTGTGAAAAAGTAATTGCCCCCTGAACCTAATAACTGGTTGGGCCACCCTTAGCAGCAATAACTGCAATCAAGCGTTTGCGATAACTTGCAATGAGTCTTTTACAGCGCTCTGGAGGAATTTTGGCCCACTCATCTTTGCAAAATTGTTGTAATTCAGCTTTATTTGAGGGTTTTCTAGCATGAACCGCCTTTTTAAGATCATGCCACAGCATCTCAATTGGATTCAGGTCAGGACTTTGACTAGGCCACTCCAAAGTCTTCATTTTGTTTTTCTTCAGCCATTCAGAGGTGGATTTGCTGGTGTGTTTTGGGTCATTGTCCTGTTGCAGCACCCAAGATCGCTTCAGCTTGAGTTGACGAACAGATGGCCGGACATTCTCCTTCAGGATTTTTTGGTAGACAGTAGAATTCATGGTTCCATCTATCACAGCAAGCCTTCCAGGTCCTGAAGCAGCAAAACAACCCCAGACCATCACACTACCACCACCGTATTTTACTGTTGGTATGATGTTCTTTTTCTGAAATGCTGTGTTCCTTTTACGCCAGATGTAACGGGACATTTGCCTTCCAAAAAGTTCAACTTTTGACTCATCAGTCCACAAGGTATTTTCCCCAAAAGTCTTGGCAATCATTGAGATGTTTCTTAGCAAAATTGAGACGAGCCCTAATGTTCTTTTTGCTTAACAGTGGTTTGCGTCTTGGACATCTGCCATGCAGGCCGTTTTTGCCCAGTCTCTGTCTTATGGTGGAGTCGTGAACACTGACCTTAATTGAGGCAAGTGAGGCCTGCAGTTCTTTAGACGTTGTCCTGGGGCCTTTTGTGACCTCTCGGATGAGTCGTCTCTGCGCTCTTGGGGTAATTTTGGTCGGCCGGCCACTCCTGGGAAGGTTCACCACTGTTCCATGTTTTTGCCATTTGTGGATAATGGCTCTCACTGTGGTTCGCTGCAGTCCCAAAGCTTTAGAAATGGCTTTATAACCTTTACCAGACTGATAGACCTCAATTACTTCTGTTCTCATTTGTTCCTGAATTTCTTTGGATCTTGGCATGATGTCTAGCTTTTGAGGTGCTTTTGGTCTCTCTCTCTGTGTCAGGCAGCTCCTATTTAAGTGATTTCTTGATTGAAACAGGTGTGGCAGTAATCAGGTCTGGGGGTGGCTACGGAAATTGAACTCAGGTGTGATACACCACAGTTAGGTTATTTTTTAACAAGGGGGCAATTACTTTTTCACACAGGGCCATGTAGGTTTGGATTTTTTTTCTCCCTAAATAATAAAAACCATCATTTAAAAACTGCATTTTGTGTTTACTTGTGTTATATTTGACTAATGGTTAAATGTGTTTGATGATCAGAAACATTTTGTGTGACAAACATGCAAAAGAATAAGAAATCAGGAAGGGGGCAAATAGTTTTTCACACCACTGTAAGCCCTTTGTTTCTCAAATCCAAGAAAATGACCAAGAATTGGTTAGGAATAGTGGTAGCACACTGTAAGGCTCAAATAAGCTCAGAGAAACAAGTATGCAAAATTGCCTTCTGTACCTACTAGAATGAATTTCAGAACACAGATCTTTTGCTTGCAGCTTTGCATTTTGAGACTATATCCTTGCTATATAGGCAGTGCATACAACCACCATCCGGCCTCCGTTAACGTCTGCTGCAGGCATTCTTTTCAATGCATTTTCAGATGGCACATACACAGCCTTGTAATTTTACCAATGTGTACCCGAAGTAGCCGCAGTATAATCACCTGCAGGAAACGGTTTTGAAGGAGAAACAGACACTTGATTTACCCTCTGGAGAATCTAAATGACATCCCATTTAGTTTAATTTTCCAGTTCTTATTATAACTAGAATGTTCCCCATGTCACTCCCCAGCCCTTTAAATAGTGCATGTAGCACACGAACAAATATACTAAAATACCTGAAAGACTTCTTCACAAGCATGTGGCAGCGACTAAAATTTTTAGGACAAGGAGAAAATTTTTACTCTGTAGAGAAATACCATCTCACAGATTAAGCTTTCTAAATTTGAGAAAAGTATTTGGTAAGTGAAAACACTGATTACATTGTTCAGGTCTATACTATTTTTTACTTTTTTTCCCCCTCTTAAAACCAATTGACTACTATCTGGAAGTGGGCAGTTGAAACATACTTGTGTGGTTTTTAAACAAAAAAACTTCCCATGCAAGGATACATTTTCAGATTTAATAAACAAAAAAACACTAACAATTTCTCAACCACTCCTACACATTTAAGTGAAAGACAGACATTTTATTGCAGATGTACAGCCCTTACTTTAATCTAACAAACAACAGCCCATTACTCTGCACAGTCTTGAAGCTCTGTGTACTGCGCTTAAAAAACAAGAGCACTATTCAAAAGTATCCTTATAAATCAGCCACAATCCCGGGATTACAAGAAAGCCATACTTCAGAAATTTCAGCTTACTCTCTCCCCTACCAATTCTGCATACCATATCATGATGTAATTTTAATCTACCTTGATCAAATGTATCAGTAAGTAAACAAGCAAAAGAAAAAAGTTACAACCTTTAAAGCTGACACAATCATCAAGAAATTTTTTTTGCTTGTTTTTGGTTTCCTCTTGAAGAATGGTGCACTTTCTTATGCTCTCATGGTTTATCTGAAAGCAAACCAGCTATGGGTGGTATATAGCAAAACCACAGACAAAAGGAATATAAAATAGGAAAAAGACGAGTTGGGGGCAGGAAAACAATGCAATTTCTTATGAACACAACTGTCTCACTCTTTTCTATCTGATGGATTAAAAACAAAAGTTACCTAATCAATCAAAATCTTTAGTCATTGTACCAATGAGACATTGTACAACAAAATTTAGGTGCAGTTTTCCAATGCAAAAATAAAATAAAAACAACACAATTCTCAAATGAAAACTAAAATTATCCATTCATACATCGAACAATAACAGAGGGGTAAATAACTCACTGATTGTAAAACTGGTTGAAACCAAACCCTACAGCCACAGGGGACTGACTGCCTAGGACTAAGACTGGAAAAAAATGCTTACATTTTTTATTTTTTTTAAATATTCACTTTCTGCACATCCTTGTGCCAATGTGACCTTCACAAGACTGCAAGCAAGAATAATCAATGTTTAACAGTATTTTTGTCTGGGCAAAAAAGTATTATTTAACATTATATTTTCAGAATTAACCTGTTCACCCAAAATTGCAACAATCAAGGCCTTACCTGTTACAGCTGCCATAGCACCAAATGGAATGGATCCACTCATCTGTAAAGCTTGCTGGGCTGCTGGAGGAATCTGTAAGCCAGTACCTAACAGCAAAAATAAAAATTCTCTCAAATAAGTGGAATCCCCTTAGAAACAGGCAAGTACAATTTAAAGCAAGATAAGATACTAAAGGCTAATAGGTTAAATGAAAAAAAAAAATCCTTTACATAGTATTACTATTCAAAATATAAATCTTTGTGGAGTATTACCTTCAGCCAGCCTGGCCATTAACTGGAGACGACCGGTTGTTCCAAGGTCAATCCCAGTCCTCTCTAGCTCATCACTATCCAAAAATGAACTGGCAGTGGAGGCATCAGTGCGTTCTGTTACGTGTCCAACTTTCATAGGTCTGCCAGCCAACTCAAATCCATTAAGCTGCTCCAAAGCCTTTTTAGCACATTCAGCATCAGAGAACTAGAAATATAAAAACCACACTATTGTAAAATTATGTAACACTCATAAATATATTTATGAGAAACTAAACTTACTGTAATAAAACCATATCCTTTGGACCTCCCTGTTTCACTGTCCATCATAAGCTGAATGCTTTCAATCTGAAATCAAATATAAGGTATGATATTAAATAAATTCTTACAACAAAATAAAGTTGGGACTTATAATGTATAACAAATAAAAACAATGAAATGATTTGCAAATCTAATAAACCCATATTTTACAACATCAAATGTTTAAACTGAGAAGATGTACAATTGTAAGAATAAGGTAATTTTGAAATTGATGGTATCAACAAGTCTCAAAAAAGTTGGGGCAATGTTTACCACTGTGTAGCATGCCCTCTTTTAACAACAGTCTGTAGACATGTGGTATCAGAGGAGACCAGATGCTGGACTTCTGGGAGTGGAATGTTGTCTCATTCTTGTCTGATATGGGATTCTAGCTGAATAGTAGTCCTGGGTCATCTTTGTCTTATTTTCATTTCATGACACGAAAAATGTTTTTAACTGGTGAAAGATAAGGACTGTAGGAAGGACAGTTCAGCACCGGGACTCTTACTATGAAACTATGTAGCTGTAACAAAGGCAGTATGCAGTTTAGCATTGCCTTGCTGAAATATGCAAGGCCTTCCCTATAAATAAAATATGTCTGAATGGGAGCAAATGTTGCTCTAAAATCTGTATATGCACCTTTCAGCATTGATGGTGCTTTTCCAGATACGTACACTGCCAATTCCATAGGCACTAATGCATTAAAGACCAGGAGAGATGTAGGATTTTGAAGTGCGTGCTGATCACAAGCCAGATGGTCCCTTTCCTCTTTAGTCCGGAGAATGTGGCGCCCAGGTTTCCCAAAAAGAATTTCAAATTTTGGATTTGTCTGACCAGAGAACTGTTTTCCACTTTGCCTCAGTCTATTTTAAATGAGCTTTGGCCCAGAGAAGAAGGCAGCATTTCTGGATGACATCCAAATGTGTCATCTTCTTTGCATGATAGAATTTTAACCTGCATTGTGTTCACATACAATGATTTCTGGAAGCGTTCCTGAACCTTTGCAGTGATTTCCATGACAGAATCATGCCTGCTTTTAATGCAGTTCCACCTGAAGGCACAAAGAGCAAAGGCATCCAACACTGATTTTTGGCTTTGTCCCTTGCACACAGATTTCTCCAAATTTTCAGAATCATTTGATATCATGTAGTGTAGATGACAAGATACTAAGCCTTTGCATATTTACGTTGAAGATTATTCTGAAAGTGTTCCACAATTTGTAGTTTTTTGCAGACAGGTGAACCTTTGCCCATCTTTACTTCTGAGAGAGAATGCCTCTCGAATATGCTTTTTTTTATACCCAATCATGTTACTGACCCGTTGCAAAATGTTCCTCCAGCTTTTTCTTTAGTACCACTTACTTTAACAGCCTTTACATAACTTTTTAACTTTTAACCCCATTTCACAACTTGAGGCATTGTCGCTGTCAAATTCAAAATGAGCTAATAGTTTATGAAATAGTAAAAATGTCGCTCTGAATAAAATATGGATTTATGAGATTTGCAAATCATTGCATTCTATCATTATTTACATTTTAACAGTGTCAACTTTTTTTGGAATTGGGGCGGTACATGTAAATGAATAAATAGTCAAACAAAAAACAAAATATAATTTCTCACCCTTCCAAAAGGTTCAAATATTCCACGAAGCATATCCTCGGTAATATTAAAATGCAGAGAGCCGACATAGAGCCTCATTGGTCCGGCATTGCCTTTTTGTAGGTTATTAGCCATAGCAGCTGCTCGGTTTTTCTCAGCCTGAAAAATGTAAAATTTACCACTTGATTTTTTCAAAATACACTGACAATCTGTATATTCAAACTTTTAATCATCTCTCTAAAAGCCCCATTTTCTCCATATAAACTTGCAACTTTTCTCAAAAACCATTTCAATTCTATACCTGCAGTGATAATTTCAGGGTTTAAGGACCAGGGCCTATTCTGGTAGTTTTGGGTGCCAGGCAGAAATGAGCACCAGTCCTTGGCAGGGCACACAGACATTGCAAATTTAGCATCACCAAATTAACCAAAATGCATACTTTAGGGATGTGAAGGACCAGACTACTACTTGAAGAATGTGAAAATGTTAAATTCTGGGATGATCAATATGCTAGCCCGCTTATCTATTACAGGTGTGGTGTCAGCAACACAGCCTAAAACAGGGCTGGCAGACCATTACCAGTAAACCTGAATTTCCCCATAACCCCAGCCTAGGTGATAAAATGATAATTATCACAAAATAATAATTCAATAGAAACTGACAGAACTCATTCCAGCCATGTTTTGACAGACAACACAAACTGAAACAGTGTCATACTTTAGAGCATGCACAATGCAAGTCCCAGACTGTTAAGTGCTGCAATAGTGGTGATTTCTTGTGCCTATTTTTGGTGCACAGGAATAGAGCTCTGAAAGAAACAGTTTTTTTTTTTTTTTGTTTAAAATCCAAGACTGTCCACTCCCACAGTACACCACCCTGCGTCTGCCTGCTCTTGGCCTCATATGTCCCGGTCCTGCCCACAGAAACAAACTGGATCCATTAAGGAAAAAATGTCACATATGGATGGATGACAAGCCTGTTTCACATGATCTTGTTATAAGAAGCCTGAAGCTTTCCCCTCTTTAGCCCAGCTGTGCTTTTCACTTTTTGCGACGATTCTACTTCATCAGTATTACAGATCTTTCAATGGGACTTAATTCCTGAGCACAAGTTCACACATTCAATCTCCCCCCCTCCCCCAAAGGATAAAAAAAAAAAAAAAAAAAGAAAAACAAAATAAAAACAGTGTAAGCAATATGTCGTTAAAGCTTTGTAAGTAGACAACCAATTACTATTCTATATTGAAAAGTAGGTTAATTGCTATTAATTCCACAAAAACGTGGAATGGACACAGAAGGTAGGTCCTACACACGTACAAACACATGTTTAAGCTTAAACCATACTCTTTTCTAGTCTGCCTGTTACTGGTAAATTTTACTAAAGCCACAGAATGGGAAGAGATTTTACAAAAATTGTTTTTACAGAATCAAATAGGGAAACTTTTAGAAAATGCAGATTTCCAAAAAAATACATCCTGAAATGATTATGGCTGTGTTAAAAACAAAATAAAGAACAAGACTCCACACAAAAGCTAGGAAATCTGCACTAACCAGATTCGAGTTCTTTTCATGATTACTTTAATTTCATGGTTTTTGGTCCAATAAATTTTACTAACATAAATGAATACTTTATTACTGTATGTAAAATTCAATGTAAATCAACAGGGTCTTCAATGTTTAAAACAACTCTGAAAGGCAGAGAAAAAACACACCCAACTAACCTGTGATGCCTGCACAATGATTGGTACTCCTAGCAACCTCTGACCAGTAAGGCCAATTGCCAAGGGTACAGAGCTTGCTTCCACAAACTCAATGTATGCAATGCCCTTGGACCTTCTTGAGTTCCGGTCTGAAATCATTCTAACATCACGCACCTAAAAAAAAATAAAATAAAAACACAAACACCACATAAAAAACAACAATAGTCAGAGAAACATGTAACCAAATATTTGTAACTTCAAAAACTTACCCCAAAAAGTACATAAAGAAAAAATGTTCACTCAATACCCTTTAATCATTCAGCAACATTATCAACACTTGTTAAATTTAAAACTGTACAGAACTAGACAGTCTCTACCAAGTATTAAATACATCTGCCCATGACAAAAAAGGGAGCTGTATTGAAAATGTCTGTTAAATCTACGGTCCAGCTTTTTTGACTTACTGGCTTATAAAGTTTCCAGGCACCCATTTTTTGTACTGTTGAACATACTTGTTTCATAATAATGAAGCATGTCAGATACTTGAGTTACAACTAGTTAACTGTAAATTTAATTTGTATAACCAACTTTCTAAACTATTTTATGGGTAGCAATACGGTTTGCATTTTTTGTATATTTGCTTTTGTTTTAGATTTTTCATAAAATGAGTGTTAATCTGAAAGCATTAAGATAACAGACTCCCTTCCAATACTATTTCAGGAATGAGTAGTATTAGTAATATGTATCAAGACTTTACGAAAATGCTTCTGAAAATAAGGCACACACTAAAATAGTGTTTGCAGGGAGGTTAAAACAAGGTTGCAATTTCTTTTACAACACAAATGGATCCTGACTGCAAATTTTGTGGTGTAGTTTTGAGAAAAATCTTCCTGGTAACAAATTTGTGTGACTTTATAGGGCGGTGACAAATTTATTCACAAAATTTGTTAAGTGAAAAAAAAAAAAAAAACAGCATTTAAGAAAAAATCAAAAAGATGCCAGATGAACAAGACATATCCATCAGTTGATTAAATAATGAAAACATAATGGACCAGTCAAATTAAATCTTACTATGTCCAAATCTTAATGGTTTAACATTTCTCTGAACTATAAAGCTCTCATCTTTAAAGCTAAATCAAAATTTTTTTTAATGAAGATTAATTTGTCAGCTTGTGTTGAATGATTTTTTTAATTACTCATACCTGCGAGTTCATACAAAGTTGCCATTCCAATTATTCTCTTATTAAAATATGCTGAATTTAGTTTTACTACAGTAGTTACATTTTGGCCATTAAATTAAGAAAACCACTTTGTCCTCAAAAAAAGTTAAAAAAACTAGGTACAATAACTTTACTCGATTGCTTTCTGGTTGGTATAGCATACTACAGTTCAAAAACCTGATCATTTGTTGAATTCCATTGTTTTCAACTGTGTAGGATCTCTCATCTTTAGATATAAACTGGTATAGATGGTTCTTTTATGAACACAAGGCGAATTAAACAGAAGCTGGGACATAACTGCCATCTCCAGCGTAGACTGCTTAGGCTTTACTTGTTTGGATGGCAACTGCCATTACATTAATGGGTGTCACTGGAATTAATGATTTCTCAAATTGTTAACATCTGAGTTGCACAGCTTACATATAGTGGGGGAAAGTATTAAACTCGTCAATTTTTTTTTTTTTTTTCAGCAAATATTTCCAACAATGTTATTCACATGAATTTTTCACCAGACACTGGTATTTAACTCAAGAAATCAACAAATATAAGAAACTCACAACATGAAATAAAATGTTATGTGTAATAAAAGTAGAATGACACAGGGAAAAGTATTGAACACCCTAAGAAAGAACAGTACACCAAAGTCAAGGAAAGGCAAGGAACCAGCTGAAATCTGTAATTAGGTTTAAAGTAATTCAAATTAGTGCAAATTGAGATCAGCTGGGTTAGTACATATTAATGGGCTACAAAAGGGTGTTTTGCTGCTAAGGTGTTACACAAGAAAAATCTTGTGATGGGTAAAAGCAAAGAGCTCTCCCTAGACTTCTGCAACCCGATTACTAAAAACTATCAATGGAACTGGTTATAGACATATTTCAAACTTCTGCATCTTCCAGTAAGTACCAGGGGGGCCATTATCCACAAGTGACAGGAACATCACTCCACTAACCACGCACAGGAGCTTCTCATAAGATTTCTGACCAGGGAGTCATAAGGATGAGTCAAAGGAGTAGACCAAGAGCCACAGAGCACTTGGAAAGAGCTCCAGAAAGATTGTGAGGTAACAGGTATAATTGTTAGAAAAAACAAATAGGCAATATACTCCATCTGCATGGCCTGTGTGCGCGCTCAACCCACAAGACTCCATTACTGAAGTGTGCTACATAATATTTGGACACACCTATAAAAATACTAGGAGAATGTAGTCTGGCCAAGACAGAAGTTGGACTTTTTGGCAATCGTACTATTAGGCATGGGGTTTATAATACAAAAAAAAAAAAAATCCTATTAATGATTATTTTTCATTTGAACAATTCAATTTTGATTCTTAAAGTCTCAAGATCTATCTTGTGATTCTCTATCCTGGTCTATACTATATATTTACTATATGGACATTTTTGTTTATCTTCGTTTGTCGTGTCCAATTTGCAAGATGTCATTAATGCACCTGTTAAGGCTTTCTATGGAAAAAAAAAAAAGCACTTTACTATGAGTAGCCCTCGCTGGATGGGGCAGGGTGCACACTTGTAACTGTGCAAAAGCAGACTAATGCATACATAGTGTTAATTTCTGAGGACCAGCTCATAAGACGCATCAAATGAATGCGGGGAACGCATGGCAGCCATGATGCATGCGCGTTCGCATTCTGAGCGTGAAGTATAAACGAGCCCTTAGTTGAAGCCCTCGCGCGTGCTAGTTGCAGTACCAGCAAAAAGTCGGGGGGCACAGAATGACAAAAGTTGGAATGTGACGTCAGAGTCTCTGTTTACTATCTACGTGTGACAGAAAGCTGTTGTGCAGATTCTCCAGGATTGATGTGTGTGCTTCAATGTTTGATGAATGGTTCGATATGGTGAAGCAAAATGCAGACATTCAAATGCATTTGCGGTGCTTTTATTTTCAAGCATTCCCCAACGTAATCTCTCTCTCTCTATATAGATATAGGGGAGCACATTGGTGCAGAGGTAGTGCTGCTGCCATGCCTTGGGACTGGGGTTCATATCTAGAGTATTCCCTTTGTAGAGTTTGCATATCTTCCCATTTCTGTATAGGTTTACAACCATTTCCTCTCACAGTCCAAAGAGTACTACTTGGTAGACACCTTTATTTACATTTGTATTCATTTACAACAATTTGAGAGGCAGAAATGGCAACATCCATCCATCCATCCATTTACCAACCCGCTGAATCCGAACACAGGGTCACAGGGGTCTGCTGGAGCCAATCCCAGCCAACACGGGGCACAAGGCAGGAACCAATCCTGGGCAGGGTGCCAAGGAGCTGGTGGCGGATTTTAGGAGGCCCAGACCCCTCATGGACCCCGTGATCATCAGAGGTGACTGTGTGCAGATGGTGCAGAACTATAAATATCTGGGAGTGCAGCTGGATGATAAATTAGACTGGACTGCCAATACTGATGCTCTGTGCAAGAAAGAACAGAGCCGGTTATACTTCTTTAGAAGGCTGGTGTCCTTCAACATCTGCAATAAGATGCTGCAGATGTTCTATCAGACGGTTGTGGCAAGCGCCCTCTTCTACGCAGTGGTGTGCTGGGGAGGCAGCATTAAGAAGAAAGACGCCTCACGCCTGGACAAACTGGTGAGGAAGGCAGGCTCTATTGTTGGCATGGACCTGGACAGTTTGACATCTGTGGCAGAGCGACGGGCGCTCAGCAGACTCCTATCAATTATGGAGAATCCACTGCATCCACTAAATAGTATCATCTCAAGACAGAAGAGCAGCTTCAGCGACAGATTGCTGTCACTGTCCTGTTCCACTGACAGATTGAGGAGATCGTTCCTCCCCCAAACTATGCGACTCTTCAATTCCACCCTTTTGGGGGGAGTGGGGGGGTAGTATTGGTAAACGTTAACATTTAACATTATACAAAGTTATTGTCTATTTTTTACCTGCAATATTATCAATCTTTAATTTAATATTATCATATCAGTATGCTGCTGCTGGAGAATGTGAATTTCCCCTTGGGATTAATAAAGTGTCTATCTATCTAACCCACCGCAAGAAATGGTAACATTTCTTTTGTTTTTCCAATTGGAGCACAAGCAGGTGAAGTGACTTGCTCATGGTCACACTGTGTGTCATGTGATTTGAACCCACACCCTCAGCGCTTGAATTCCAAAGCCTTAAGTATACCACACTGGTTAGGTGAATCTGTGTGTGTGTTCACCCTGCAATGTAGCCCTAAATATATATAGAAATAATAATCCAAAAATACTTAACCAATGGCTATGGTCAATACAGATAAGGACCACAATGTATATATGCAGTGGTTATTAAAATGTTTAACAGCTGCTGGAACAAAACCATATAAATCAGTTACTCATTCCTGGTAACTTAAACGTTTGACCTAAAGTCAATCCCCTTTTTAGTGGAATGCCCCAGTAGAAAGGATAAATTTTTCACATTGTTTTTATATATATATAAAATCCCTGTGTGTCCAGGTGTCCGTGTGTGGGTGTCTTCTGGTGAAGTGTGCATGCGCGGGGCACGGTGCGATTCGCGATATTACTGTCAGAGAAACTTAGAGGCGTTTTACGGAAATATAAACCAGTATTACTGCGAGAGGAAATTAAAAGGTACACAGTACAGTGACACATATTACAGCCACATACAAGCCAGTATTACTGTCAGAGGAGATTAAAGGCATATTACCGACGCGCATGCCTGTATTACCGCCAGAGAAAATTAAAGGTATATTACGGACGTACAAGCCAGCGGACGTACAAGACGGTATCCTTCAATAAGTGTGCGCACAGGCATCCTTCAATAAGGGCACACACAAAAAGGCGAGCTTCAAAAGGGTGACCTCAATTGGGCACAGCGAATAAAGGCGCGCATAAATAAAGATCTGCACCTTTGTTGCTCTTCACATATTCCAGAGCCATTTGAACTAAATTATCTACGAACGCCTTTATTCGCCACGCTCAATTGAGGTCGCCCTTTTGAAGCTCGCCATTTTGTGCGCGCCCTTATTGAATAGAGCCATACAAGACAGTATTACTGTCACAGAAAATTAAAGACAGACAATACACGGTGGCAGCCCACGAAGAACGGTCAGCTCAGCAAGTAAACATCAACAAAAGAAAGGCTGAATGAAAGAAAGAAAAATACAACCAACAAAAAGAATGAGGTCAAAGTCCCTTGCCATTTAATATAGACTGTTCCTACTAATGTTTATGCACTACTGTTCTAGCGCCCGTTATTGTAACGGGCTAAATGACTAGTTATATACAAGGGGGCTTCGCTCGCCTACCCCCGGCGTTTTGAACCCGTGCCCGCTGGGCAGCAACGTGTGAGGATGACGCACGTTTAATATGGAGCGTTTGCCCGTGTCACTCTGGGGCCCCTCACTGTTAATACGGAGCTCCTTCCGTACTATTATGCGGTGCATTGTGGACTACTGCGGACCCCGTAGTGTTTCCCGTTTCAGTCTGTATCTCGGTCAGTCGAGCTTTTGTTTTTGAAGCTTTTGAATTCCGGTCTTCATTATCTGTAACCTGCTGTCCATGTGTTTGCCCCCCTCGTTTAACCTGTTTATGATGTTTTAGTTTGCTTTCTACTCTGTCTTTCATTTCTGATCTCGCTTTATTCTGCTTTTGTTTCAATGACACCTGGTGCGTGGTGAATATATTTTCCCTTTTTCGAGTACTAATTTTCATTTGTTTGCGATACTGTGATGTTTATCGTACTGTTAATAATGCATCACTGTAATGTGATTCACCTATGCTGTATATTTTGGACGTGTGAGGATGACGTATGTCTAATACGGAGCGTTCGCCCGTGTCACTCTGGGTCTCCCCACTGTTACTACGAAGCTCTTTCCGAACTATCATGTGGTGCATTGTGGAGCACTGCGGACTCTGTAGTGTTTCTCGTTTCACTTCGTATCTCATTTAGTCGAGCTCTTTCTTTTTGGAGCAGTGCCTGCCTGGTCTGCGGCATTTCAGACGCACGTTGTAGGCGCCTGCGTTTATTAATTATATCTAGGCAGGCGCGTGTTTGTATCTTGGTCACTTGAGCTGTGTCATGTTGAATCCGTGCCTGCTTTGCCTATGCAGTTTGAGACGCGCGTTGTAGGCGTCAACGTTCATTAGATCTGTCCATGCGGGCTTGGTGTCGAAGCTGTGTTAGTTGTTGAGCTGTTTGGTTTTGGAGCCGAGACGGTTTTGCTTCCGCGGTTTCAGACGCGTGTCCATACTATCTCGGGTTTGATGTATGAACCTTTGTGGACTCCGTAGTGTGTTCCGTTTCACTCTGGGGCGGGGCGTTGATTCCCCTTGTTTTACTATGTCTCCTCCTGTGCCTGCACCACGCATTAGTGCCACTCACAATATGGCGGCGACGCCTGCGCCTTCCGTATTATGTCGGTTTTTACCATGGTGTGTGGTGTGGTTTAACTGTCGTTTCTGCCTTTATATTCTGTATCTCGGTGTGCATGTGTTTCGTGCCTAGGTATTTTTGAAGCTGTTGCATTCCAGTTTTTATCATCTGTAACCTGCTCTCCATGTGTTCGTCCCCATTGTTTAATCCCTTTATAAAGTTTTACTTTGTTTCCTACTCTGTTTTATTTCTGACCTCGCTTTATCCTGCTTGCGGCACTTCAGACGGTTCGTAGTCTCTCTCGTTTTACTCTGGTGAGGGGGGCTTTGTTCTGTAACCTGCTCTCCATGTATGTGTCCTTGTTCTTTAACCTCTTTATGACGTTTTACTTTGTTTCCTACTCTGACAGTTCGTAGTCTCTCCCGTTTTGCTCTGGTGCGGGGGTTTTCTGTGGTGCCTGCGCATGTGCGTAGTCTCTCCCGTTTCACTCGGGGTTGGGGGCTTTGTGTGGCACTTGCGCACTATGTCTTTTGCGTCCACGGGCAGGTCCCTGCGTCCATATCCGGTTTACCATTCTCTTTTAGTAATATGGATAATTTTATTGCAATCATTCATACAAAATCTATCAATTTTTACAAAACATAGGATTGAAAAACAAGTCGACCCCCACCAGAGAGAGACAGAGAGAGAGAGAGAGAGAGAGAGAGAGAGAGAGAGAGACAGAGACAGAGACAGAGAGAGCATGGCCAACGGGGTAAAACTTAAGGCTTGTACACATACCTAAATTAATGAGTTTAATAGGCCAGTAGAGATGAATGGAGAAGAAAATGAAATGAGGAGACAATTGCTTCCTCAGTGCTTTAAGAGCTTATTCTAAATTTTATTGATTATATCCTGCCAGGTTTTAAAAAAAATTCTGTATAGATCCTCTAACTGAAAATTTGATTTTTTCCAATTTCAAATAGTATAAAACATCGGTTTCCCACTGACTTAAAAGGACAGTGTTATTCTTCCAGTTTAGCAAAACAAGTCTGCGTGCCAAAAGTGTAGTGAATGCAATCACAGTTTGTCCTTCTCCACTTTAACTCTTTTAGGGCGGATATCGACTTTTGTCGACAGGAGGGGTTGAAGGCGAATGTCGACAAAAGTCGACATTCAGGGATAGGGGGCGACAATCAGCTGTTAATGGCGACAAATCTCACTGTCACGTCACAGGCATTCCCTCTGTGCTTGGAGGAATGCTAGACTCGTTGACTCGGCAACTAAACCCTGCGTGTTCGTGAGTTGCGAAATGTAAACAATGGCAAGATGGCACAGACATGTGAAAAGGCAGCGAAGCAAGTGCAGAAAAGAAAACACTCGGCAGACGATGTTTTGCGCATTATCGTGGAGTCGGACTCTTGATTTTTCAGAATCGGATTTTATTGGCAGTGATCAGGAGATCGAGCAAGAGAGTGAGAAGCAGGCATCAGCTGATCAGACACCAGCCGATGCTGCGCCAGCGGATCTGCTGCCAGTTGAGTGCCTTCGCGCAGCTGATGCATCTACGGCAAGGTTCGCATGGGATAAATACACAGACATTGATCCGTTGAGAGCCGATCTGGCTACCAGAGTTTACAAGACGGCATGGCTTGCTGTTGGACACGACAGATCACCAGCTGCTGTACTTTAGGCTGCTCTCTCCTGATGCTGCTTTTCAGCTACTGTCAGACGAGACAAACAGGTAGGCAGAGATTTTTTTTTGAATCGCGGGCTGCGTTTGCATCGCATTCTCGTTTTCCAAAGTGGAAACTCACAACGAGAGACGAGATGAAGCACGCTGTGGCATTACAAATAGAGATGGGACAGAACTGGTGATATAACTTCAGGGAGCATTGGTCCAAACGTGTTTTGTCCCCTGGTGGCTTAGGTACGTGCTGCTGCTAAGTTTTATTCACTTCTGTAATAAACAGAAGCAAATCCCATGGGGTGAGCCAGGCTATAATGCCATACATAAAGTTCATAAAGTTTCAGAAGATGAAAAGAGGTGACAATACAGTTTTCATGCAGGCAGAAAACTTGGTGGCAGTGGCATGGCACGATGGCAAATGGGTGACTTGTCTCTCTACAGTACACACTAACAATATATGTGAGAAAATGCAGCAACAGAATTGAAAAATAGGCACCAAAGCAACACATATTGTAAGGTGTGCAATGTGGCAATGACTGAAATTGGCTGCTTTGAGCAGCAGACTTTGCTGTGTAAAATGTATGTGATATGAGTATGCAGGCTCATACAACATGCAAGTAACATTTGTCAAAAGTAAATATTTTTTGTTGATTTGATATGTTAAACAATTGCTTTGTGTTCTTTTTAAAAAAATGTTAGTTTTTGGAAAAATATTCAGCCCTGGGAGAAAAGAAACAAAAAAAAAATTAGCCCTAAAAGAGTTAAACCCATCTGGAAGAACACCAAATACAGCTGTTAATGGGTTAGGAGGGATTGTGACACCAAGGCTGTCTGAAAGGCACTTAAAAATTTTGGTCCAAAATGATGTTAATTTGGCACAGGCTCAAAACATGTGACCAGTGAGGCTGGGACTTGATTGCAGCATTTAATGGTTGGATCTTGCCCTGGAAACATTTTGGACAGTTTTAGGTGAGACAGATGTGCTCGATATATAACCGAGTTGAATAATTGTATTCTTTGCGCATATGGAGCTCGAGTGAAGTCTCTGCATTGCTACTTTCCACTCCCTTTCTGATAGATTAAGAGATCTTTTTCCCATTGTCCTCTTGGATCTTTGAAAGGGAGGGACTGTAAAATAATTTTACATATTGCAGAGATGGTGTCCAAGTCCTTGACATTGAGCAATATTTTTTCCAGCATGGATGAGGGTGCAAGATGAGGAAAAATTGAGCAGGTTCTGTTTAACAAAGTTCCTAATTTGAAGATAGTGAAAGAAATGTGTAGCTGGAAAAATAAATTTGGAATGTAATTGTTCATAGGATGCACAGATGTTGTCAATATAAAGATCTCTGAGCATTTTAATCTCAAATTTTTTCCAGATATTAAAAACTGCATATGTTCACTCTGCTTTTTAAGCTGTTTACATAATTCTTCAAGTAAACACTGTATGATTTCATCTTATGAATTAGTGCAGAGAATATATTAGCTTCAACTAATATTCTTAACCCAGAAGGCTGGGGACTACCTCTGAAACAGAATGGTTTCCAAACCTTTACAAGAAAAAAAAGCCATCTCGCAATAAGAAGAGACTATTTCCATAACACTAATATGAATTATTCTTCCTCTCTAATAGAGCTTTAAAAACCATCAAGATTAAAAATGCAAATTAGTACCTTTCCAACTGCAGAAAAGAACTCTTCAAGATCCCTTGGCCTAATTCTTGCTGCTAGCTGCATACAAAACACAGTACGAGCATCTCTTTCTTCAGGCGTCAAATTGTCAATCGACTCTCTGAAAGGAAGGGAATTACACAGTACAACTGATTAACAGAACTCTTAAAGATTTAAACATACTAGAACTACTGAACTTTCTTTACCTTATTGGGCTTTTGTCTTTTCTAAATGGACTTCTGCTTCTGGAGCGCCTTCTGCTGAAATAACACCAGAAATAGGTAAATTGTAAATAATTTGCTAAATTGAATATCAGCCCACACAAAACCACATAGAAAATTGAATAACCACCTTAGTTTGATGGCAGGAGGTGGGCCAATCTTCCCTCTGGGTCCACCGTTAATTTTTGGCCCGGAGCTGCAATAAAAATGTTTGTCTCAGTTTTGTGAACTATAAAGCACCTATCATCCCTTTAAAAATAATGGGATCAAGTTCCACGAGGCACTGTGTATTAACAGCATGTATTTACCGTAAGTTAAGTGATTAAATATTCATTTTTGAAGGACTGAACTGGACTGAAGAATTTAAAACTATAGTAGTATGCATAGCAGACAATTATTTTTAAAGCATGATAATATTTACAGATCACACTTTGATTCAAAGTTTACAATGTCATTCAACACAAATCTTAATCCATTTTTTACTGGGAAGCCTAACTAGTCCATTATATGGAAGGCAATATTTTACTTTAACTTCAATTAAAAGTTGTCACTACCAAAAGATCTTATGTAAAGAAATGCATTCTGAAATCTGCCCATCTCCATACTACTCTCTGGTAAGCCATTAAACATGTTAGACAAAGTAATGTCGGATTAAACAGAATATGCAAACCATCACATACAAAGAGCAACAAAATGAGCTTATTAAACTAAAAACACAACCTGGAGGATACTGTCAGGAGCAAATCAGTCAGAAATGACTTCATAGTGTTGTAACACTACACTTGTTTAAAACAACACTTGCTCCATTTTCTTGGCTTTAATATCCTATATCCAAATTCTAACTTTTGATGACAAATTTATGTTGTATATTTGAAAATGAAAAAAAACAAATATCCACTTTCATCTAGACCTATTTGTAGGAAATTTTTAAGTAGCACTGCTACATCTCCCACATTTAAGAACAAATCTAAAAGACGCCAAGTAGGGATGATCACCTATCTTTATGTTAATATACCTCATACACTCAAATGGATTATGACTTGACCATGCAGGATTACATTTTTTGTCTGGATGTATGTGCTGTCCTATGCCTGTCTGACTATGCAAGTTTGTACTGAATGAATACGTCTTCATCTGAGGGAGTGCTCCCAATCACTTCAAACACCACACCCTGGTAGGATAAAACTTCAGCATTCTGAAAGCAATGCATTCACAGGGTGTTTCAACCACACTACACTAGACGGTTTTGGACAATTAATGTTCATCGTTAGTGTTATAATTTACCACTGTCTAGTAAATTGGAATGGCTTTTGCATATATTGTGTGTTTTTCATTAATTTACTTCATTGCTTATTATCCATTCATGGTGGCACTAACTGTGTGTGAGTGTGTGTGTGTCGAGTCAAGGCTGAGTGTGTGTTCCTGGGGTCCTCACAATAAACCATTGTCTTTAGACAGTGTGAATCCTAGCGTTTTCATGACTGCTACACCTTAGCCATCACCTGAACCCATGCCAAGTATTTACTCCAAAATACTCACAATGGACTCCTTCGTGATCTGTATCGACCAAGCCTCTCTCTGCTCCGAGAACGGCTACGACGGCGTTCTCTACTCCGGCTCCGCTTCCTCTCACGGCTACGGCTCCGCTTCCTTTCCCGGCTCCTCTTGCGTTCTCGGCTTTTACTCTTCTTCCTGTCTCTGCTTCTGCTGCGGCTCTTGCTCCTGCTCCTCTTTTTCCTTAGAGAGAGATATGTTTTCTTTTAAAATAATGAATGAATGCCATTTGGTTTTTGATGGATTAACAGAAAGATAACAGGTCTTACTACACACAAGTGCCCAAATTGACACATACAGGATAAAAGGGGAAAAAAAAAAAAAAAAAAAAACCACCACACACACACACCCCTGACTCTGTAGTTCCAACATTTCAAACAGTGCACGAGTTCCTCTGACCTGAAAATCATAGGCGCACATGGGAGAGGGAGTGATTGAATATTATATATAAAATAAAACAAACCAGCCCACTTTGGCCAAAATGTAAAATGTCAATTTTTTTTTTTTTTAAATGAAAAACTTTTGCAAATTTACCTTTTCAATATTATGTAAAGCAGGCATGATGACCGCGAAAAGAACGCTAAGTTAAGCGATGCACAATTGTTAAGAGTACTCGTTGAGGTTAATAACCTGCCAAACTATATTTAAAAAAAGGGGTTAGTCAGTCATCACTTTTTTTTTTTTTTTTTAATATAACAAAGGTTTATATAGCAAAACTCCACACTGTGGTGTAAAAAATATTCTAGGAGACAAGTCCAACTCCCAAAACAAACTGTTTGCTGGGATCACATCAAATGGTCATTTCAACAGGTACAACAAATGCCAGTGGCTTTATTCATAAGGTTAAATCTACTATGCACACTTCAATAGAAGAGGAGTACACCATAACAGATGCTTCTTGATTTAGTAGTAGTGGTTTCTTGCTAAATTGTTGCTGCAGATTTGTAGCTTACTGGCAGGCTGTTTTGGCCAGGAAAATGAAGGGAGTAATGTCTCACTAAACCACCATCACTGTAAAGTTCCTATATGGAGCAAATTAAACTTTAGTTCTTGACACTGTACTAGGCAACAGGACACAAAAGCACATTTAGCCAATTTAACTACTGTACTGACGGTACAGCAACATTTCTCCCCATTATAGTAAAAAAAAAAATCCTGGGACGAGACGTGACTTTTTCAGAGAGATACTTTCACATCCCGCTACTTTGCGCCAGGAGATTTAAGCACGCCTGGGGCTGGAAATAAGAGTAGATGACAAAGTAGAACGTTGTAAAGAATTCAAAGACACTGGCGCAATACCTAGGCAGAGCAGGTTAGAGATAATTAAAGTACAGTGAACCCCCGCTACAATGCGGATTTATTAATACGAGGGCAATCCCAAAAGTAAGGTTTCCTATTTTTTTTTTAGAAATAAACCGTTTTATTTTCTATAATGTTTACATCATTTTAAAGGTTAAAGACTTATTTTTTTTTCTACTTAATCGCCATTTCGGTCGATGCATTTTTGTAGACGCTGTGGTAGTTTTAGAAAGCCCATGTCATACCAGCTCACAGCCATGTCCTTCAGGAAGCGTTGAACCTCATCTTTCACCTCTTCGTTGGAGCAGAATCGCCTTCCAGACAAATGTTCTTTCAACTTAGGGAACAGGTGGTAGTCACTGGATGCCAAGTCCGGACTATTGGGTGGGTGGGTGATGAAGTTCCCACCGCCGATCTTTATGCATGTTTTCCTCGACCTTCTCGACTGTCTCGTCGGAAATTGATGGTCTCCTACGCAAACTTCGCACATGGCGATAGCATTCAATGGGAGCTCCATTTTCAAGGGCTGCCAAGCCAAGATTGAGCATCCCAGCGAAGCCGCATTTGCTTGTTTGGGAGTAGAAGCAGCACCAATCACAACAGTGTGGCCAACAGCCATACGAACAGTTTCTCTACGTCCCCACCGCTTTGGAGACCTTACTTTTGGGATTGCCCTCGTACTATTATTACTAGGGGGTTCTGCCCCTTCTCGCTTCACTCGCCCAACCCCTGGGTTTGGTTTACTGGATAAACAATTTAAAGAGATTATTTTCATGGGAATTGTTACATATGCATTATTTTCATTTTTACTCTAAAACTTTTGTGAAAACAATACTTCTTTATTTCCTGCCCCAGGCGTGGTTAAATCTCTTTCTTGCGGCACTTAGAATGCTGCTCGTATTGTGAAGGGGGGGCCTGAATGCACGCTAAAGAGATGCAATCGGTTCAGCTGTTGTCTTGCTACTGCTGGCCAGCTGTGTGTTGTGCTTTGCCTCAATCACTTAAAAGCCTGTACAGCAGCTGTCCTTTTGCCACTTTGCGTCTCTGCCACTCAGTTTGTGAAGGGAGGGAGCTGAAAGCACGCTAAGCAGAAGTGGACAGATCAGTTACTGGCTTTGTGCTGCTTCTACCAAGATGCCCGTTCTGCTTGTCGCTCTGCGCTTTCTGAAGGAGGAGGGGTGTGGGCTGAACGCATGCTAAGAAGTGCTCGGATCATCTGCTAGGTTTCTGCAGCTGCTGCTGGCAAGCTGCGTATTCTGCTTGTTGTTGTTTTAAGAGCTGGGAGCACCTGAAGTTTGTCTGCCAAAAGCATTCCAACAACTGCTAGGTTAGATGTCAGCGAACTGGTTTTAAATTGTAAGTAGGGCGTGTCGTCAAAGTGCTTGTTCGAGATGATCTGGTCTTGATCGCTTCGCTTAAACCGAGCACCCCACCCCCCTGGAGGCACACTACACAAACTAAGGAGAAGTGGACTTTGTGCTTGTTCAGTTTAAAAGCCTGTACAGCAGCTGTCCTTCTGCCTCACTGCCTTGTCTTGTGTGACGTTAAAATTTTTTATAATAGAGAGATGTTACTCATATCCTTAGCCCAACATCCACATATCATGTGTTTACAAAATGTGTTTTAACAAGTTTGCATGTGTTTAAAGCGTGTGGGAGGGGTATTTTAAGGCTTAAACTATAAAAAAAATATTTATATGGTCTTTCTATATCACGGATTTTCACCTATCACTGAGGAGTCTGGAACGCAGGTGGAGGATCACCGTAGTAAAATTTGAAAGACCCAAAAAAAAAAAAAAAAAAAGATCACAGTAGCGCAAACGAACGGAAATTACTCAGTGAAATGCCAATGAAGACGCGTATCCGGGAAATTTAAAAGATTTGTTGTTCAGTGAAAGTGAAATCCACATACATAAACAGCAGATATGTGAAGTGGCTGGTGTGTAGCGTAGGCCAGGGGGGTTGGCGAGCGAAGCTCCCAGTACATAGAAAAATAAATGCATATTTTTACTTGTATTTAATTTTAAATTTCACCATGGATTAATATGTAATCTAATCTAAATGATACGTATGCAATATGTTGCTTCTTGTTACAACTTTAGACACCATTATTAAGGACAGTATACTACGATCATCAGTTTGTTTCAAACAATTCGACAAATTCTCTTTCTATATATCCAATAGCAAGGTTGGCCTCAGTTTTTAGACCCTGGCTTTCTGCTTTCTCAGGAAATGTAATTTATCTCATTACACCTAGATAGCCAAGGCTAGTTAATTACTTGAGCCTACTGCAGTCAGGATAGGCTACATACCGTGACACTGAACCCAAATATGTAAAACTGTGAAAGTCAATACACCAACACTTACAGTCATATGAAAAAGTTTGGGAACTGCACTCAGCCCGCATAATAATTTACTTTCAACAAAAAAAGATAACAGATGTTCCTAGGAAATGAAAGACATACCACTGAGTACTGGGGTGTTTTCCAAACAAAGATTTCTTAGTGAAGCAGTATTTAGCTGTATGAAATTACATCAAATATGAAAAACTGGCTGTGCCAAAAATTTAGGTCTCCTTGTAATTTTGCTGATTTGAATACATGTAACTGCTCAATGCTGATTACTTGCAACACCAAATTGGTTGGATTAGCTTGTTAAGCCTTAAACTTCATAGACAGGTGTGTCCAATCATGAGAAAATGTATTTAAGGTGGTCAATTGCAAGATGTGCTTCTCTTGGACTCTCCTCTGAAGAGTGACAGCATGGAATCCTCAAAGCAACTCAAAAGATGTGAAAAAGATTGTTCAGTATCTGCGTGGGTTTCCTCCTGGCGCTCCGGTTTCCTCCCACAGTCCAAAGACATGCAGGTTAGGTGGATTGGCGATTCTAAATTGGCCCTAGTGTGTGCTTGGTGTGTGGGTGTGTTTGTGTGTGTCCTGCGGTGGGTTGGCACCCTGCCCAGGATTGTTTCCTGCCTTGTGCCCTGCGTTGGCTGGGATTGGCTCCAGCAGAGCCCCGTGACCCTGTGTTCGGATTCAGCGGGTTGGAAAATGGATGGATGGAGTATCATGGTTTAGGGGAAGGCTACAAAAAGCTATCCAAGAGGTTTAAACTGTCAGTTTCAACTGTAAGGAATGGAATCAGGAAATGGAAGGTCACAGGCACAGTTGCTGTTAAACCCAGGTCTGGCAGGCCAAGAAAAATACAGGAGCGGCATATGCGCAGGATTGGAGAATGGTTACAGACAACCCACAGATCACCTCCAAAGACCTGCAAGAATATCTTGCTGCAGATGGCATATCTGTACATCGTTCTACAATTCAGCGCAATATGCACAGAGTCGCTTGTTGTAGGCAAATGCTCATTTAGACAAGAGATTAATTTTGGAACAAAGTAATTTGGTCTGATGAGACACAAATTGAGTTACTTGGTCATAACAAAAAGAGCTTTGCATGGCGGTAGAAGAAAACCACATTCCAAGAAAAACACCTGCTACCTACTGTCAAATTTGGTGGAGGTTCCATCATGCTGCGGGGCTGTGTGTCTAGTTCAGGGACTGGGGCCCTTGTTAAAGTCGAGGGTCGGATGAATTCAACCCAATATCAACAAATTCTTCAGGATAATGTTCAAGCATCAGTCACAAAGTTGAAGTTACACAGGGGTTGGATATTCCAACAAGACAACGTCCCAAAACACAGTTTGAAATCTACAAGGGCATTCATGCAGAAGGATGAAGTACAATGTTTTGGAATGGCCGTCACAGTCCCCTGACTTGAATATCATCGAAAAATCTATGGGATGATTTGAAGCAGGCTGTCCATGCTTGGCAGCCATCAAATTTAACTGGAGAGATTTTGTATGGAAGAATGGTCAAAAATACCTCCATCCAGACACTCATCAAAGGCTATAGGAGGACAGTGTCTAGAGGCTGTTAGATTTACAAAAGGAGGCTCAACTAAGTGTTGATGTCATATCTCTGTTGGGGTGCCCGAAATTTATGCACCGGTCTAATTTTGTTCTGATGCATATTGCATATTTTCTGTTAATCCAATAAACTTAATGTCACTGCTGAAATACTACTGTTTCCATAAGGCATGTCATTATATTAAAAGGAAGCTGCTACTTTGGATTTTTGTTTATCATTGGCTGAGCTTTCAAAGAATTAAGCGGGATTCCCAAACGTTTTCATTTGACTATTTTGTTAAACTGAGAAATATAGTAATTTTATACATATTAAGAGAAGAAACCTTGTCAAAATTTCAGTTTGCAGAATTCAAAATACTCCAATGACTTTCCATTCTAAAAAATACCGGATTATTCACAATAACATCAAAATTAAACGTGTTTAAATGAGCAATAGACAAAAATAACCAATAGCTTAAATTTGATAATATTCTATGACAAGAACAGGGCTGTGGGTGAGACAGCGACCAGTTATCTAGCGCAGTAACAGGGGAGATCCTTATACAGAAACAAAACAAAATAAACACAATGTAACACAATGAATAATGAAGATTTTAACTGCATACTACAGGTGCTAGCAATGGTTTTTTGTGAACGTCATAGGCTAAAGAAAAATTTATTCCCACCAACTTTCTGGACATTCAGAACAATTTATCAAGCATTATAAATATGAAACAGTAGTAGCATATTAGCAAATTGTCAATTGCAATAAATAAAAATGAGCTTCTAATCGATAACATACAAAAATATTTTAGAAAAGGTACTGTGTTAGAAAGACAGTTCCAGTGTAGTTTATGTCAATCGTTTTATAAATTAGCCATTTCACCATTTTACTTGACCACACATTCTATGGAACTGAAACTATAAACCAAATGATTGCTGGTTTAATGTCCGCCACACTAGGAAACTATAACCAAGTACTGTATACTGATCTGCCTGTGCTTCAACTTTCCACACTTTGCAAGTGTCTTAGGCTTTTTCTATAGAAAATAAAATCCCATCTAAAACATTGGAAGACAGACCAAAATGCATCTTAAAGCATTTACATCTCGGGCCCTTATTACTATATCCTGGCTCAAATTAGAGAACACACAAACTGTTAACAGACCGTTGTTTCATAAAAGTACAAAACATTATCAATATTTAACAACTTTGCACTGGTTTATGATGCTTGATCATAGGTTCTTAAAACATTGGATTGCGAGTTTGTGTCACAAGTTGTCTGATTTTGGGTTGCACAGAATTGTGGATCACAACTGTAATCAATGGGAAAGCATCACGTACAGTTTGCAGAGTGTCTTGCTATAAGTAGTTTAAGGAAACGCCATTGTTCCACTATGACCTTTGTCAGCAATTCTCCAATGGGGGCACCCCTACCATTTTTGTTGGTGGTGAACCTTCAAGGGAGGCCCATGCCGAGAATGGCTGAGGAGATTCCGGGTCTCAAAGGCTAACAACTCAAATATGGCAAAATTGCATTGAGAAAATTCAAGAACCACTGTGCTAGACCATGGGGTCTTAGAAATGATAAAAAAAGAACCACAGATTTCTCCAAGGGGAAAAAGAAAAAAAAAAAACAGTACAGCATGTACTGATATGCATATAATAAAACTGTTAAACTGCTGTCTAGTGAAAATAAGCCTTATTTGTAAACATGTGCAAATACAAATCAATTTTAAGCCATCAAAGAACTACACTAAAGGAATTAACTTTTAACTGATTAGGATGATATGACTGCAACACCAACTAAAACAAGTAACAAACTTGTTGAAAAGTTTTGGAAGTAATATTTTTACCAATATATCACACACAAAAATCTGGATATCACAATAAATGAGGCAGCTCAAGATTACATTTTCCAAGCAATATTTAGGCACTACTTAAACAAAAAAGTGGGACTGCTATTTAATGTGATTTTTACATTAATTCAATACTTAGTCTTGCACTGATAATTACACTGAGAAGCAACTCTTAAGTAAGCAGTATACAACATTTTCTAGTTAAGCAGAGCACTGAGCCATTTATAACAATCATTTAAATTATCACTGAAGGGTAACCAACAGTATATGGTATTTCACTGCTTTGTCAGAATTGAATTATGAAACATGAACTTTCTTACATATGGCTAACACTAGGTATTAGGATTTTAAAAATGGAATTCGAACACAAGGGGAAAAACCATTTCAAAACAATGCCAAGATTAGAGATGCACAAAATTGTGAGAATGTAAATTGAGTGTCGTCTTCTAAGTGTTTATCATCCATTAAGTATTACAAAATGTAAACCTGGTCAAAAAACAACTTATATCCACCATTTAAGAGTTACTGTTAGTCAATTTCTCATATTACAACGAATTTTCACAAATTCTGCAAACAAATATTAATTCCATGTTGTAGTATCACTATTTAATATTCTCCAACACTCACAACATAAGGGATTTAAACCTTAAACTATTAAATAAACAAGTATAAATAAAACAGGCTAGTCAAAACAGACATTAAAGTACTGAAATTTACCTTTTGCAACTATCACTACACACACAATAAAAGTTTGAACAGTTCAACCTATGCTTTGGTGGGGCATAAAAGAAGGACATTTTTTATCTATAGGGATCAAAATCTACATTCTAAGGATCTAATCAATAACATTTTAGATTAAGCTCTTAAAGCACTGAGGAAGCAGATTCTCTTCCCATTTATCTTTATCCGCTTATTAAACTCAATTTACTTATTTTCACTAGCTTTAAGTTTTACTCTGTTGGCCATGCTCTCTCTCTCAGGGGTGGGGCTTGATTTGTTTTCAATCCTATTTTTTTTGTAAAAATTGATCTATTTATATGGAATGATTACAATAAAAATCTACATTCTTTCACACAACCAACAAAATTACATTGTAGATTTACATTAAACATTTAAATTATGTTCTCCCTTTTGAACAAAGACTACTGAATTTATCCCCCTAAATTTCTTGAGACATCTTGGGCAATATTTTCCAATTGTTTTTGATAAAATATTGCAATAACCTAGTAAAACTTCAAGTTGCTATTGATGTTAATGTAGAGAAGACAAATCTGGCAGCAAAATGACAATGTTTTACAAAAGCACAACTACTTAATCACTGACAATTCAATTGGTTAACTTCAAAAAAACATTTTTGAGCATCTGCTTTTACTAGCTTTATGGAAATTTAGCTGTACTACTACAACTTTACTGGGAATACTACGGTACCTAACAAAGTGCAGGTGCAACTTCCAAAAAAAAGCAGCTTGGAAAACTTTAGAGGGACAAAAATATTTAAATTTTTTGTTATAGCTAGTGGAGTAAAACTAAAAAAGGAAACTTGAGGAGCTGTCACTCGCACGAAGAGAACAGCAGATGCAGGTTGTCCAGTTGAACCTCAAGTAGAAGTGGCACACATCTTTGAAATCAGGAGGAGCTGCTTTTAATGACATCAGAAAGTTTATTTTGCCCTTTAACTGTCCTGTGAATGAATATATATAATATAAACATATAAAAAAACCCACACCCCTCACACGGTTCCATTCCATTTGAACTAGTGTTGTGCCAATGTATCGCCCATTTCACGGCTACACTCGGGTATCTATCTATCTATATATATATATATATATATAAATAAAATCCCTATGTGCGTCCAGGTGTCCGTGTGTGGGTGTCTTCTGGTGAAGTGCGCATGCGCGGGCTACGGTGCGATGCGCGATATTACTGTCAGAGAAAGTTAGAGGCGTTTTAAGGAAATACAAACCAGTATTACTGCGAGAGGAAATTAAAGGTACACAGTACAGTGACACATATTACAGCCACATACAAGCCAGTATTACTGTCAGAGGAGATTAAAGGCATATTACTGACGCGCACGCCTGTATTACCGCCAGAGAAAATTAAAGGTATATTACGGACGTACAAGACGGTATCCTTCAATAAGGGCGCGCACAAAAAGGCGAGCCTCAAAAGGGCGAGGCGAATAAAGGCGTGCGTAAATAAAGATCTGCACCTTTGTTGCTCTTCACATATTCCAGAGCCATTTGAACTAAATTATCTACGAATGCCTTTATTCGCCGCGCTCAATTGAGGTCGCATTTCTGAAGCTCGCCTTTTTGTGCGCGCCCTTATTGAATAGAGCTGTACAAGACAGTATTACTGTCACAGAAAATTAAAGACACACAATACACAGCGGCAGCCCATGAAGAACGGTCAGCTCAGCAAGTAAACATCAACAAAAGAAAGGCTGAAAGAAAGAAAAATACGACCAACAAAAAGAATGAGGTCAAAGTCCCTTGCCATTTAATATAGACTGTTCCTACTAATGTTTATGCACTACTGTTCTAGCACCCGTTATTGTAACGGGCTAAATGACTAGTTAATTTATAAAAATGGTTCGTCGTGTGTTGGGGTGTGGCAACACACTATCAGTGCATGCTCCTAACCTCTCCTTTTTAATTATTCTTTTCAGAGTGTGGACAGTAAGTGCATGTGTTTAGTACAGCAGCTTACATTTAAAAAAACTCAAGTTAACAAGCCTATTAGGTCAGATTCTTTTAAAGACAATTTTGTCTATTTTACATGTGACCTTATTAACCCCTGATGCACCAAGTGTTTTTGGCAATACTTTGCTTATATTACACAAGACATTTTATCATGCCCAATCCTGGAATCAAATTTCTTTTGTGCCCCAATCTGTCAGCTACCATTGTGCCAACTTTAAATGCATCCCATAGCACTGCGAAGTATTTGGAATAAGGTGTTCCTCCGTTTGGAAACATTGTCCCTTTTTGGAAACACTTGAGTCTCTTGCACCTACAAAATCTCTCAAAACAAGTAAGTATAGCACTTAACTATACATTTAACTTTTTGTTTTTAAATATACACATACACTCAACTTTATTACTCTGAAACAACAACAATGTATTTCCCCCCACTGTATATGTAAAGTTATAATTTGATCCCCTGCTGAATTTGTTCATTTCTTTGTAAGTGAGCAAACTTTCAGTCTCTAATTTTTATGGTAGTTTCATTTTAATGGAGAGAGACAGAACACCAACCAAAAATCCAGAAAAACCATTGCATAAAAGTTCTAAATTGATCTGCATGTCATGGAATGAAACAAGTATTTGATCCCCTACAACACAACCAGAATTCTGGCTCCAACAGATAGGCTGATTACAATCAATCAAATTAGATATTCCTGCTCTCAACTCGTTATGTGTATAAAGCACACCTGTCCACAGAATCAATTTCTTCCATTCCATCCTCTCCAATACCATGGGCAAGACGAAAATGCTGTCGAAGTATGTCAGGGACAAGACTGTAGAACTGCATAAGGCTGGAATGGGCTACAAGAACACCAAGAAGCTTGGTGAGAGGGTGGCAACTGTTGGTGTGATTATTTGGAAATGAAAAATATAAAATGGCCATCAATTGTCCTTCGGTCTCCATACAAGATCTTGCCTCATGGCATGAGGATGATCATGACAAAGGTGAAGAATCAGCCCAAAACTACACAGGAGGAGCTTGTTAAAGATCTGAAGGCAGTAAGGAGTACAGTCACCAAGAACACCATGGGTAACACACTACACCGTACAGGCCCATCTTAAGTTTGCCAGTGAACACATAAATCAGCTTTTTTTCAACCGAGGTTCCGTGAGACATCACTAGGGGTTCCATAAAAAATGGAAACGAATAGCAGTGGCAAATAAAGCTCAACGCAAGCAAGTAATGTGAGAAGTTCAGTCAGTCTCTTATCAATCCTATGTGTTCTCTAGACTGCAGGTATGTATTCACTCATTAATATGAAAAGTTTATACATTTTCCCTACCTCCCCGTTTTACAATGTATTTGTGTTTGCTTTTATCTAGGCTGTGTTTTTAAGTCACTCGAACAACAGTTTGAGTATCTGAACTTACAAACTGGCATTTTTAAATACAGTACTGTTCGAGCCAATAAGTATGCGTTTTAAAAGTGCTCGAGCAGGCGTTCAAACACGATTTTCATGCAGCTAGAGCACATATGAAAGTTAAAATTATAAATTCTTTACTCTCTGAAAATAACCCCAAAAGTGTATTATCCAACCATGGTTTTTTGCAGTTTTTTCTATATTGTTCTAGCTATTCTATAGTAATCAGTAGTAATTTTCATGTTGATGTATGAAAATGATTAAACTATTAACATTATTGCAAAGTTATTAACTTGTTACTTTGAGGTTATGTTGACCAAGTCAGACGCAGTCACATCATGCACACACGGCTTTAAATTTAATTGTTCGAACAAATGTTTTGAGTATACTGAATTTCTGTTTGAATACATTTGGTTCGAACAGCTAATACAGTTTAAAAACACGGCTTGCTTTAGTTTTATTAGTCTATGTTTTATCAAATTTTTCTATTTTTTTTTTAAAAATATTACAGAAACTTCTGACCGTGTAAATGTGGCGCAGGTTTCACCCTAGAAAAGAAATTTTTATTAATCATATGTTTCAAGAACAACATTTCTTTGACACTTACATTTGTTTATATGACATTTTACTTTATCTTATTCTTTTAAAAATCGCAAATAGACGAGCAAGTGTATCTACTTGTTTATATTTTACACATTTTCCTTATGATCTTTAAATGTATAAATAAAAAAAAAACTACTAAATAACAAAATTATGTAGAAGTTCACTAGAACATGAATATTATTTCAAGGGATCCACAAGAGCAAAAAGGTTGACCAACGCTGATCTAAATGATTCAGAGATGGCTTGGGAGAAAGTGCTGTGGTCAGATGAAACCCCAAAAAAAAAAAAAAAAAAAAGCAAGCTCTTTGATATCCACTCGACCCACGAGAAGTGTTTGCAGGAAGAAAAATGGAGTATGACCCAAAGAACACCATCCCCATAGTCTAGCACAGAGGTGTAAACATTAAGCTTTGGGGCCATTTTTCTCCCAAGGGTACAGGACGACTTCACCGCATTGTGGGGCCAATGGATGGGGCCATGTACTGTAAAATCTTGGACGAGAACCTCCTTCCCTCAGCTAGAACACTGAAGATGGGTCGTGGATGGGTCTTCCAGCATTGACAATGACCCAAAACATACCACCAAGGCAACAAAGGAGTGGCTAAAGAGGCACATTAAGGTCATGGAGTGGCCTAGCCAGTCTCCTGACCTAAATCCTATAGAAGACCTGTGGAGGGAGCTGATGCTTTGAGTTCCCAAGCAGTAGCCAAGAAACCTAAAGGATTTTGAGAATTTCTTTAAAGAGGAGTGGGCCCCCTCCCGAGGTGTGCGTAAACCTGGTGACATAGTACAAGAAACGTCTTACCGCTGTGCTTGCCAACAAGGGTTTCTCCAACAAGTACTAAGTCATGTTTTGCTTGGGTATCAAATACTTATTTCTCTCAATGACATGCAAATCAATTTATAATTTTTATGTAATGTATTTTTTCTGGTTGATATTCTGTCTCTCTCCATTAAAATGAAACTACCATAAAAATTAGAGACTGTTCCATTTCTTTGTTAAATCAGCAAACTTACAAACTCACCAGGGGATACGAATAATTATTTCCCCCACTGTAACTACGCACCCATCCAAACCTTTACTTCAAATTTATTTTTCATGCCAGTCCTTGGAATAATTCCTTTTACCACTAGACACAGAGGAAAGTTACATTATGTACACTAGATTGGGATTTTACATTTTTATACCAGCTTCTTCCAGTGCTCAGCTATGGGGCTGGGGAACAATACATTTGGTGGTAGCCCTGAGCACAGAGCTAGACAAGACACAAACACCTAAATCAGTGTTTCTCAGCCACTTTTGAGTCACAGGAGACCATCATTGGGTTCATGAGCATATGAGACTTGCTTACAGTATTATCCATATTCACAGTATTAAACTTTCTTTAGAATACGACTGAAGCTTTGTGCATAACAACAATATATAAATTGTGTAAAAGATGCAAAAGATAACATGTTGCATAGGCATTATATTTGTTGCTGTTTATGCACAGCTATGACATGTACAAATGACAAATCAGACACCTATACATTATTAGAATGCTCTAAACCTCACCTAAAGAGCCTTTCAATGTATGCGGCTCGATGTAGGAAGGGTATTTGATAAAAATCAGACTAGCTCAGCTGTAATTCAAGGCTCGCCTCAGGATATATGTCTGCAAAAAACATATGTAAATAAAATGAAAGAACAGATAACACGGAAACTTAAAATTATTTGGAAGAGGACACCTTTGGTTATATATAATACCATTATTGCTTTTAAATTGACATGTGGGTTTATCGCAGCATACAAAAATGGCAGTGTCCCTTCACGGCTATCAGAAAGGGAAGTGGTATGTAGAGTAGCACAATAGCACGGCACATGAAGGAGGGAGAAGTAACATGGGGGGGGGGGGGGGGTTTGGTTGGATTTACTGGTTACTTGCCTTAGAACAGTTTTAGTACCAGTAATGAAGTCCAAAAGTTTCAAGTCTAAATTTTATTAACCAATCAAAAATTACTTGTAAATAAACATTAACAGCAAATTAAAATATAGGTAGTGTTGCCCTGCGATCATTTTACTAAACTAATATTGGCATTCATAAATATCACATTACAATGCAAGACTTGAATTTGGTATCTGACCAGCATGGTAATTCTCCCAATGAAGGGTGTTATTTGTAACAAACAAAAAAACCTGCAGGAAAAAAAACAATAATAATGTTTGAATTTTTATATATCTCCTGCCTCTTGATCACCTTTTCTTAAAATAATCATTGATTCCAGCAACTACGCACTGAAAGCTTCATATACAGACGTGACATTTTCAAAATGTGTTAAGTTATGCTGTAGCGTTGAGCCATTTTCACGTGCAGTTTTTACTCATGTTTTCATCAAGTATAATTACCAGTTTTTGCTATTTTAGTGCCGACTTCATACCCCAGAAAATGCTTGTGACATCTCTACTTAAAATTAAAAGCATGTCTTCAATTTCTGCTTCATATCTAATAAAAAAAAAATCTTAAAACCTACAAAAATTAACACACTCAAACATAACCAGGAAAACTTGAAGAAAGCAAATCAGCATTGCTCGCTGATACACATTTGAGGATACATCATAAAAACACTCTATACCACTTCAGCTTCTTATTGCAATTGAAAAACCCACGCTGATAGTACAGAAATCAAGCAAAAAACAGCATGTAGAACTCCCTTTGCAGAGTACTACTTCTGAAGAGCGCAACAACAACGAAAGCCCATGTTGCATTACATTGCTTCTAGTCAATGGGCATGTTAAGACTTGCTGGTGACAAATGCTGAACTTGTCATCAGACTGTCGAACTACTGGGCATGTCAAACTGAGCGACTTCTGTGACAGTGGATAATGTGCTATGTGAAAGAGCTGGTACTGTACGAACAGTTAACAAGTACAGCAAGTTCAGACATATTCCTTATTCCTGGTCACGGCATTATAAGCATCACACCAAAACGGTAACTAAGCAACTAAATGATTTCCGTACTCCAAAACACCACCTTTTTACTCCAGCCTCCCTGGTGTGCCAAACTATGCACCATTTCCCTCTTTAAATTGTTAAATGTGCAAACATTGAAGCAATTATGGTGGTGTTCGCTTCATGAAATCCCAATTTTGTCAAAGCACAATATGACACACAGGGGTTTAGCGATGATTCTACCATCAACTCTCGTGTCAAAGCAACTTGCGGGACAAAAATTTCAACCCACTGCACCTTAAAAGTGTTAAAGCTAGACTTCAGTTAGTAAAACTACTTGTTGCTATGAACAGTTTTGGCAAATGTAATTTTACAGCATATGAGTACTACGATTATTCAGAAGAACGCTACAAGCAATACTACCACTTTCATTTTTGAATAAAATCCTTCCATTGTTACAAACGTATTTTTAAAAAAACCCACATTAATCAAAATAGTCAAACAGAATTGCAAAACTTACATATTTTACAAAAACTAATTTATTTCTTCATTGCTAAAGGCTTCCAATCTGACAACCAGATACATTAATCTCCTCTGATAACAGAGCCCTTGATCCCTTCAAGTATTATTCACAGTACACTACTGCATTGGAATCATGATTAGATCATCATCATTAGATGAAAGTTCTTGCTAGTTTGGCAAAGTCTGTTTTCTTTCCTTTCTCCAAAACTGGAATTAACTGGATTTTTTTTTTTTTTAATATTCCTTTTGTGTTCCTTCTTTTGTGTTTTTAGTTCTCAATAGACTGTCTAAACTTGTGGTTAACGGTCAAAAACTTGGCAGTAGGAAAAACAAAACTTAAGAACTGGTTCAGACTTACATATTCTGTGTGAATGATGCAATTTGCTCACAAAACATTACAAATCCAAATGAGGCAATCCTTACAACTGGAGAGCCAGCCAGCCAGCAACCTCAACTAAATCATGCTGTACATCAAAAAAAACTTCTACATTTTCTCCGTTCATAATGTGAGACAGATAGAATAATTACACAAAAGATGTCAAGTACACAAGGAGAGGGCTACAAAACCCTTAGAAGCTGGACCATGACTGTTTGGTAACAGCTGAACATTAAAACAAGTGTCTTAAGTTATATTCACAACCAACAATTTGAGGATTTTTGGAGACCAGTATTCAACTGCTTGAAATCTACAGCAGAGGCGCTTTTCACCAAGAGTACTTTTCTCACATATACATCCTTAAGAGAGATCAATAATTATCATAAAATAATTGGCAAGTTCAACTGGTTACCTTGCAGCTAAACATTCTTGTACATTAACAAATGACGGCAATAATTTTGAAATTGGGGGATTCTTGTTTTTCCATGTTAACAACTAAAATTCGAAGTATACTTTTTAGAACAGTCAAATTTAAAAAGGATATGTATATCTGTGAATTGCGTACAAGTTTATAACAAATTTCCTTGTTTCAACAGTAAAATACTCCTCTGAACACGTTTTCACACACCAACTATAAGATCTAATGGCACAGCTTTGCCGCAAACAGTTTATGATATTATTTAAACAGTTTAAATTTCTAATAGGAAAATCAACATACTTCTTGCTGCGCTCCTCGTGTCCATTGGCATTGCTTGGCTTGTTCTCGTCCTAAGCAGGGTTGATAGAAGAACATCATGAGGACGAAGAGGTAACATTTCAAGTCGTCAAAAGGAAAGGGGGAATGGGAACAAAAAAAACAATATGATCTTTAAAAGCATATACAAGTAATTTTACTTTGGATTTAATGGAAAATTAAGACTGCTCGATTAATCAGACTGGTATAAAGTTTATATAAAATCAATATTACATTTCATTACTATATTTTACTTTACTTAATATATTTGGCTAACAGCAGCTTATGTAAAGTGGTCAATTGTAACATTTTATAAATTTTTTTTTTTTTTTTTTTTAAACAAAAAAAAACAAAAAACAAAAAAAAAAAAAAACAAGAAAAGTGCTTGAATGCTTAGTATTGGTTGAACAACCCCTCCTGTTCAGTACCAAGGCTATATTTGCCTAAGACCAAAGTGGCCAAGCTAGCAGCAAGCCACTAATCGAGTTCCTGTGATGGTTGCCATTCCAGAGATCTTCACCCATTTTCGTTCGAGGACTGTAAGAGCTCGATGCCACCTCTGTCACACATCTCGCCCTGAAGCAAACAGGGATTCACACTGCTTAGTAACGTCGACTCCCAAGAAATTTATCAATATCCACTAGTTCAACCTATTAACATCTCCCTTACTTCAAGCCCGTTTCATGGATAACATCCACTTTAATAACCTTTTAGACTCAGCCTTATTTACATGGTCTTGTATTATTTTCAGCACATACATTACAAAACATTTCATGCCCCTTAAAACTAAATGAATTGGTGACATTGGTTGTTTTACTAATTAAACCACAACTCTCTCTGTAGGACAGGAGTCACCAACTCCAATTATTCACCCTTACTTAGTAAATGCCAAGTTATGTTGGCCTACTGAAAATAATGCATTTTCATGTGAAGAAATTGAAAATTGTATGCTTTAAGGTTTTTCAGCCTCAAAAAGAATGGCAAGCAGCGTAATGCCAAGAAAATATTTCAAGCATGCCTCTCAAACAAAACAGCATGTGCTTGACACAAATTAAACTCTGTAGTAAACAGATTGTATTGACAAATTAAATGTTTGTGAAATAAAACATTATAAATCACTGCAAATTTTAAATAGAGAGTTTAGCTTCTAATTAACATAGCTATTTTCTTTTGAAAAAATATGCTTGAATTAGAAAAGCATGAGAAAGGAATAAACAAACAAAACCAAATGGTAAATAGGGCTGAATATAAATGGTTTTGTTTCACATACAAAATTAAAAACATGATAGAAAATAACATTAAAAATTACTAAGTATAAAGTACTGGACTAGCATAAGCTGGTAGATGTTTTTAGGAAGTATAATATTAAACTTTCAACATTGGGAATAGCCTATTGTGACAAATCGACTTGTTATAGGTCTTTTAACTGGTGTTAGACATGCAAAGTTTTAACTGAAAATGTTCACCAACCCTTTTACTGGTATAATCTTTAACATTTATTAAGAATATACAAATGAAAGGGTTAAAAGAGACAGTATCCACAGTTTATGATTACCCTCTTACAAACAAATGAAGAAAAACAAAAACCTAACACACACTCAGACATTGAAATTTATTATAATCTTTTCTAAACGTTGTTTCAGTTTTTCAAGTTATGCACACGAATAAACTGCAATTAGTTTCATTATAATCTGTCCAAAAAATACAAAAGATTATATTTAGTCGGTTGAAATACTTTACATTTTCAAGCCAAGAAATCCATATAAATAGTTTTCAGCATTTCTCAAAGCCAACAATGTAATAATCATTGCTTCACATACTATCAGGGAGTGTTAATTCTATCCTATCTACCTATCAAACCTGTATAATTTCAGTATGAATACTGTCTCTTCTTTCATCTTAAATGGAAGTGTTTCCTCATCCATTGCATTCACCTTGTTGCTATCAAACAGGTGCTTGGATGTTCTTTGCCGAGGTTCTTTTTTACCTAGGGGACCACAGTACAGCGATTCGTTGCACAATTACTACCTTACTGTTTGACAGTTCACACTGGAATCAAAGGTGAATTCATGGGAGTAGAGGTGAGATATCGTTAGGCAAGTCTACAAAGAGAGATAGATGGGCATTTATTCATAATTCTGAATTGAAACTACTGCAACAAATCACAACATCAAATAAAAATCAACAAAAAAATCAATGTGCAAAACTATATGACACACAAGAGGGACTGGGATTGCACTTATCTGATAAAACAGCAGTAGTTTCTTGTGTAGTGTATTAAATTTAAGTTTCTGCTCAAAAGAGCTAATTTTTCGTAAACAAGAACATTGGCAAATTAAGGCACATAAAAATTTGTTTACACACCTTTTTATAGGGTGCCTCAAGCATGGCTTCAATATCAAAATCATCTGCCATTTTGTCAGCCACCCTAGAAATAAAAAACAAGTTATCACATTTAGCATAATATTGCAATATATGGGACAAAAAGGTGATAAAGGGAAACACCATAAAGTATTTTTTGAGAAAACTCCAAGTCAACAAATCACCTGAACCTAATCTACTTAATAAAATCACCGTTTCTTCAGAATAAACACCAAATTAAACATGAAATTCAAAACTTTGTGCAAACACAGACTATAGGGGTTTGGGGGAGGAAAATAGGAAAGAAAAACAGGAAGTAGCTGTCCCAATCTTAGTTCGGCATCACTGCATTCTTGGCCTTGGTAAACCATGTTTTAAACGTGTCCTTTCACTCAGGTCTCCCGTCAAAAAATCAGGATTTTGAGTGTCCATCCTGCAGAGCCCCTTTTTAGCAACGCAGCGCACTTTTCTCCTGCAGCCCAAAAAACACAAGACGAAATAGGTGGAGGTACGGTGCATATGAAAAATTACATCACTAATGAGGTAGCTAGATGAATGCTGTGGGAGTTCAGTTGATTCCATCAGATTTGCGTTTCAATGTCCTGTAAATTTACCAACATAAATTTCAATTTGTACTTTTCAGTAATGAAGACGTGTCAACAAAATTTCTCATCAAAAACATACTAATAAATGACACATGGAGAACAGATGTAATCGTGCTGACAGATTCTTCTCACCCGTCGTGAAATTGAGGAATTTTCTGAGAAACGAATTCAAGAAACAATTTTACAATTTGAAAAGAAAAATGTAGTATAAGCCATCAAAATGCTGCTTTTAAATAGTTCTTGGCAATAAATTACTACTTGTTATAATTACAAACACATGCCCGTTGCTTTCTTATGCCTAGCGATTCAAATTTCCTTTCTGTGACTTAGTTGTAAAGTCAGCCGCGACTATCCAACAGGTCAAAAAAAAAAAAAACCAAAAAAAAAAACCACCTACTATATACATTTAAAACTAAGGAAAACCAACATCACTAAATTATTTGAGGATTATCTGGTCCTCACCATAATACATACGTTAAAAACAGCATATTTGAATTTGGTATTTTATTTACCTTAAAAATAAACAAATTTCAGTTCGAGGCGATACTAAACAAAGCTGCTACTTTAAGTGGCCGATATTAGGGGTTGGTGTGATAAAAACGTAGAATCACAAGTGTTTAAATGTAAAATTTCTCAATCATTTCGCTAACACTCGTATAAACTCTACATTTTGTTAACAGACACCATCAATTGATCGTTATATTATCCGTGGACCGTTAACTGTTGGATATGGTATAAAGACGTTAACACGAATATCCCACAAAGTTGGAAAAACATAGGCCTCAAGCAGGCCTTTTCTTCATACCATGATGGGCTTTACGCAATAGGTAGGCTACACATTGATAAAGTCTGGATTCACGAGGATAAAACATTGCCTTGTGTTATTTTACTAAAAAAAAATTACCAAAATAACACGAAACATTCGAACTCACCTACTATAAGTAGAAGGCTTTACAACAAAGTAATATAAAACCTTAAGCAGCTTAAAGTCGACGAAGGTCTCCAGACTTCCTACATTAGAGGAACACAAAACGTGCGGATACTTAAATACGCCCATAACTTCAATTATAAGCTTTCTCATGGATACAGAAAAATATTAACACAATTTGACGCTTTGCGTTTACGTTCTAGTGGAGGGATTACAACGTGTTAACACAATGCGAGATTTTCTTTCCGACAATTATGAAATATTAATTCAACACCAGAGTTGTTCGTTGCTACGATTACGTAACACACAGCAATGGCGCTACAAACACGAAATTAATATTTTAATAGGCTAATATCTTAATTGCCTTCATCTAATTTTACTTTTCGAACAAAAACATAAACGTACCTTGACAAGCCTCTCGAAGTGCAGTTCTTTCTAGACCTTTCTTTCAGCCGGCCTGTTTCGAGCGTACTGGATATCCACAGGGCCCCTGTTATGTAATTTCTAGATTCAGGTTAGCTTTATCCAACCCGCTTACAAACTCTTCATGTAAACAGCAAGGCTGTTTTAATTGAACATGTAACTACTCTATAAATTGTGGGGGGGAAAAAAACTCCACTTGACTGTAACTCGCATGTACTTGGTCGCTCTCTCACTCTCCTCACACTCTTTCCTGAATCTACTCGATTCTAAAATGGCGGACGCAAACAAACGATAAACGGGGTCTCCGTGCTTCTCACGCAGGGGTATTTCTGGGCGGATAAATCAAACAACGCGAGATCAAACTGTACCCGCCGCTCCGGAAATTGCTCTAGTTCCCCGACAATTCTAGCAAGTACCATTCACTTGTTTGAGAGGAGAAGGAAAATTGCCGAGAAACCAACTTATTTCTAAAATCCGACAAGCTGTCCAGATATTTTGTTAATTTGATCTATCGTGTAAAACGCTACTCGTGATATATAGTGATACGGATATGAAATAATATATAGCAGGTAGGGTTTGATAGCAACTTTTACCTGTTTACAGAGAGGCTAGCCGACCAAAAACACTGCTTTCTCTGTGACATGGCAGCACAGACTACTCAATACCATCGCAGTAACTCCCCCAAACTATGCGACTCTTTAATTCCACCAGGGGGGGTAAACGTTAATATTTAACATTATACATAGTTATTGTCTGTTTTTTTTTTTTTTTTTTTTTTTTTTTCACCTGTATTATCATTCTTTAATTTAATATTATTTATTGTATCAGTATGCTGCTGCTGAAGAATGTGAATTTCCCATTGGGATTAATAAAGTATCTATCTATCTATCTATCTATCTATCTATCTATCTATCTATCTATCTATCCATATTGCATTTTTGTTTAATTGCTTGAATAGAATACATTTTCCTATGTCAAGAAACGGTGGAATTGCAAACTGCCTGGCCTGAGACTAAACATAATTTTCATCAAGGTTCTTTTCGTGAACAATATGCAGCATTTAAAAAGTTATATATAAAATAGCTATCCCAAAACATGTTTTATTATTTTATCAAATTTAAGAATGTTCTTACATTTTGTTGGGAGTTTACAGATCAGTTTTTTGATCACTCCATGTATAACTGCAATAACAATCAGTTTGATCACTCCTTGTACAACTGTGCTATAATAATCAGTGTCCAGTAAAATATTGTAAAGGTGTGATAAAACACGACAAACAGCTAACCCAGAAGCAATAAACAAGTTGGCAACTGAAATATATATATTTAGTAACAATCTGACCTAGGGAGCACAATGTAGGTGGCATCATGGATCAGAAGAGTGCGAGAGAGAGCTTCATGGCAAAGCATTTACAGGGTGCTGAATACAATTTTACTAGCCACAGAAACTGGGTACACAGTTAATTGGGATTTTTAGAACACAGAAGTATGTTTTTTAAAATAATGGCCCTGCTAGTCCAAAGTGAATATTTGTATTTTTGGTTGCCAATAAAAAGTTTCAGGTTTGTTAAAGATGGTTGCCCAAGAGTGGAATTTTCTGTGTATGGTCTGATCTCTTCAAGCTATGCCACACCTGAAGAGCAAATGTGAAGAAAGCTTCAGCACAATTTTGCAAGACATGTGAATTATGTTAGCAAAAGCTTGCAAGAGGGACATTTCAACTGAGTAAAATGTGGAACAGTTGGGAGTACTAAATCAGGCAGAGCTAAATTAGCCTTGTCGGGAAATACAGAAAAGCACATTTTAGAGGGGGTTTTCTATAATTTTCCATGTGCACTTAGTATGTAACTGTCATGCACCTGGTAAGAAATGGCACGAGGTGGCGTGTGTTAGCAATAGAACAATATTTCATTGTTGATGTTTTGTTTCAGACGTATACACTTTTAAAATAATGTTTTTTAATGGCACTTTATGGTTCTCTACTGGGTTGTATGGTTCATCATAGAACTATTACTTGACCAAGCACCATTTCATTCTGGGAAGGATTCTTTACATATAAAGTTGGCACTTTGTGCTTTGAAAAATGTCCTAATATGTGTAAAGAAACTGAACACTTATTTTATGTTAGGCTACCTAGCACGACATTAACATATTAAGAAAACATGGACTTAGCCTGTGTTATTGTATGGAGCAAGAGAACGTTTAAAATCACGAGCCATCGTATTTCACAAATCTGTTACCATCTATTATGATTAATTATCATAGTTATTTTCAGTATGAAGCAGTTTACAGATATACAGTAAATAAATAAAGATTTTTTTGTAACCTTCATGTGGATGGGCCTTTTAGTAAAAAAAAAAATGTTCCCCTGTGGCAATGCTCTGAAGAACTACTCTTTTACCTTTAAATTTAATTTAAGCATGTAGTATGAACCTGTTCAGGCAGAAATAAGTTCAGTCAAGTCTTTCCCTGCAGTGAAACCTTTTTAATGTATTTAACACCAAGCATGTAAGTAACTGAAAAATAAAATGTTATTCTGTGATGACACATTGGAACAGAGATTAGCCTCAAGGATCTAGTGACTTTGACTTAGATCTTGCACTTGATTACTGCCTCTGTGGAACCCAATGGCTGTGTGGACGTATCTCTAGATATTATGATTTCCCTCTAACAATCAAAAGATGTGCTGGTTAGGCTAATTGGCAATTCTGCATTGGTCCTGTCTGCATGTGGGGGCCTTGTGGGGGACTGATGCCCTGTCTAGGTAAAGCCCTGGCTTTGTGCCTGATCTTGCCAGGACCGGCAATGCAGTGAATTGTACTAAGCAGGCCGGAAAATGTTATGCTACTTAGAAAGAAGTTCATTGTATACTTTTGAAGTAAAACTAGGTATAGCACTATATACAGTTTTGCTACAAATAATACAGTTTAACCAATGATCTTTCGATATAATTATTAAAGTTCCTCTCAGCAAGATCCAAGAAGTAATCTATACATGTAGTAATACCCACCTCCTCATCTCTCTGTTCTGCCAGCACTGTTGTACTCCTGGATCTTGAAGTTTTGTTCTGGTTCTGGGACTGTTCCAATATTTATAGGAGCCACTTAGATTATTTTAAATGCAAGCAATGGGGGGGGGGGTTGGTCATTTGAATTTACTGTTAAAAACAAGGTATTTTTTAAGCCCTGTGTAGTTTATTGTTTTATTTTTGTTTTATGGACGTCATTAAATTGGATCATTTTTTAATGATGTATTCAAGCCACCTGACAGTCACAATTTACATGGTAGTCAACTCCTGGTACACCTGTTAATGGATATTGCAACTCAGATTATGACATTCAGAAATCTAGAACATTGAGGTCAGTTTCATGTTGATGTAAAAATTTACGCACAAGATTTTAGTGGTAAATGTCTGTGTTTTTTATGATCACAAACAGAGAACAATGGTTCTATAATAGTATTTTGAAAGAAACTAGCTGGTTGCGTCTGTTCACTGATGCATTATCCAAGAATTTCCACCAGAGGGATGCTGCTTCAGTATAATTCAACTCTACAAAGAAAACTGGGAAACATGTTCATGAAAATGCAGTAAGCTTTCTTTCTTGCAGGTACACTGTTAAGGTAGTTAGAGGTAAGATTTTACATTCATCTTTTATAATAGTAATGTGCAAAATGAATTATGTTAATTTTAGACAATAAGCAAGCTAAAATTCTTGTTTTGCATATTTTGTTGTTAGAGGTAAGGTTTTAAATTCATCTTTTATAATAGTAATGTGCAAAATGAATTATTTTAATTTTAAACAACAAGCAAGCTAAAATTCTTGTTTTGCATATTTTGTTGTCATGTTATCAGCTTGTGGCTGAAGAAGTCAATAGCTACAGTAAAAAGGATATAAATCCCCAGCCCAGTCACTGTGTGTATGGAGATTGTATGTTCTCCCAATAGTTTATGGGTTTTTCTCAGTGGGCTGCAGCTTCTTGCCTCTTCTGAAAATGTTTCATTGGTGTTGAATGGTGACTAAAAATTGGCTTTTTTGAATGTGTACATAAGTGTGTTTAATACATTTTACCTGAAATTTAAATAAGTTTTGAGAGTATGAGCTCATGGATTGAACACCTGCTTGGTGTCTGCAAGTTTTGTAGTGGCAGTGTTGTCTTTAAAGGTGTGGGCACAGTGCTTATATCCAGTCTTTGTGTGCCTGAGAATGGAAGTTCTCCTACTGCTCTCACTGCAGTGAAACTGCTTCTGAGGGGCTTGGTAATTCAGATGTCGCAGGTTTATGGCTGACCACTGGCAGTTCTTCTATTGCTCTTACTGTAGAGAAAGTGGTTCTGAGAGGCTTTTTAATCCAGACATTGAGGGTCTGTGGCTGACCACCAGCTGTTACCACAGTGCAAAATGTGGGATTTGGGATGGATCATGGTGTAATTCAACCGGAAAACAAATTAAAATTTCTTTGAATGTTTTGATGGGTTTCCCTCAGGGTATACCAGTCTATCTCAGAAGAGTTGCAGTTTAGGTTTATTGGAAATTCTAAATTGGCCCCACGTTCAGTGAGTGTGTGTGCGAGTGGGCCCAGGGATTGCTTGCCCTATTCTAGGCCATTTTCCCTCCTTGGGCAGGTGCTGCTGGATTATACTCTGAACCTTACAACCTCGAATTGGATTAAGTCATTTGGAGATTGTTTGTATATTTGTTGTAATTTATTTTTTATTTTTGGTATTTTTTTATTTCTAATTATTATAGGTTTATAGGGTCATTATTGGTACTGTACAGAGTATAGTGAAATTCTTACTTGCATGTGCTATACTTTGAAAATTTTGTCTTCCTTACCTGAAAAATCTCAGGATTCATTCATCATAACCTAGGAGAAACAAAGTCTATACCAAATATGTTAATGTATTCTATTACTTGGATAAGGCTTCACATACTGTACTTAAATTCACAATTTAATTCTTTTTATGTTTTATAGTCAGAAAGGACAATATCCATATACAATATTGGACTACTCAGTTTGAGGCACACTAGCCTACTGGATTAATCTATTCCTTCTTCTTCTTTTTCTTTCGACTGCTCCTGTTAGGGGTTGCCACAGCGGATCATCTTCTTCCATATCTTCCTGTCCTCTACATCTTGCTCTGTTACACCCATCATCTGCATGTCCTTTCTCACCATATCCATAAACCTTCTCTTAGGCCTTCCTCTTTTCCTCTTCCCTAGCAGCTCTATCCTTAACATCCTTCTCCCAATATACTCAGCGCCTCTCCTCTGCACATGTCCAAACCAGCGCAATCTCGCCTCTCTGACTTTGTCTCCCAACCGTCCAACTTGAGCTGACCCTCTAATGTACTCATTTCTAATCCTATCCATCCTCATCACACCCAATGCAAATCTTATCATCTTTAACTCTGCCACCTCCAGCTCCGTCTCCTGCTTTCTGGTCAGTGCCACCGTCTCAAACCCATATAACATATAGGATTATTCTATTCCTGATATGTTTTATTTATACACACCAATTTTAATCATATGGAGTAATTGTTTGGCTTGTTTTCATTTTTATTTTTACATGTTTTTGTTTTTCATGGAGTGAACATTTTTAAACACTAGATAGTTTTGTTTTTCAGGTTACCGTGACTACATGTTACTGTACATCATTTTACCCACTTTCCTTTAGTATAAAGTTATTTTGTCCTTTACTTGCAAAACAGAAAACAGTCTCCGTCTTTCATTTTCAGGATGACATGGTCTTTTTAATTCTTTCTTGAATAAATTTTTTAAAAATCCATTTAAATGGGTCTGTAGATAACTGCTTGTCCTCACAGCTCCTGAGACCCAGTTTAAATGTCAGTCAGAGTGGGCATGGAAAATTCTTTCCTTGACTTCCTTGCTTTTTTAAACTGTACTTCAGTCTTCCAAAATCATCCAAGATTAGCGCAGATTAGGAATCTTGTTGATCCTAAATCAGTTCATTGTGAGTTTATGAGCCCATCTCACTTGATCCCAGATGCTGTTAGGATCAGCTCCAACTCCCTTTGACTCTTTTAAGTGGTAAAAGAAAAATCAGAAAACAGAACAGTGTTTTAAGTTCTCATAAAAGGAAGAAGTAAACAAGCCCTCCATCTTTTTGTCTTGTGGATTTTGGAAGAGACAATCTTTATTAATCAAAAGCATTCAGTGGAAGAATTAAGGTTTGTAAAGCTGTCTGAGGGTCTTGTTCACTGTGCATCATTTGCAGATCTTCAAGTCTTTTTATGACTGCCTGTGACAGAATTAAGTCATTGAAAGCTAGGAGCTGTCAATTCATTTATCATCAGTGCCTAGTGGTTTGGGGTCTGTGGCTGTACTGTTCAATTATATTGATGTTAACTGTCATTTTGCCATCTGTAAATCAATAAATACTTATTTATTTTCTCTGTGCTTTTGCTCACTTCACAGTGACTTTAGATTGTGTTCTAATTTCTGTTCATGATGTAAATGCTCTCATCTTGTCATCTATCCTAGAAGTGCTTATGGCAGCCTGCCCAGACAAAGTAAACTATCACTTGGTCTCTGTATATATGAGAATCACATAATACTGCATTTTCCTCAGGGAACTGGGGACTAACATAAACAAGACGTGTCCATTTCAGTGTCTGCTGCTGCAAGTTAAAATCAAGTATTTAATTAGGCCAGGTGCATAGTCTAATTGAAATGCTCAATAATAGGACAGTTATATTTTTAGTTTGAAAATAATCCAAAGATTCTTGCATGAATAAGATATCTTACTAAGGTTTATGGTCTGTCACTTTAGTACTGCTGCTTAATTCTACTCTTTCTCTTTGAAAGCTGTTTTTTCTTACAATGCAGTGAAAAATATAAAGAAACAGTTGCACATGATCCTGATTATTTGTAGCTAATATTGTGTAATCTACGCTTGCTTGTACATTTCACTAACTGTAAAACTGTTTAGGGTTATTTCAGGATAATTAAGGAGTCCAATGCTGTTATTATGAGCGTCCTGGCAGAGTACAGGTTTGCACTGCTGTCTCATAGCTGGTGAAAACTGAACTCACTTCATGGCCTGGTGACAGCCTGAGATGTATTTTGCAGTTTCTTCTTGTGACCAAGTGTTTTTCTGCATATTATTGTTTCCTTTCTTGGGTTAAGTCGTGGCTGTACATTTACCTAGTAAGATGAGTGTGAGTAACAGAAATTCTTACTTGCATGTTTAGCCATTTCTCCGAACTCTGGTGCCACAATGAACAAGAATGAATTTAAATGTAGATCTTTAATATATTTAATACAGAAAATGCAATTTAGCTTACCTAATGTACTCCTTCTCCATGTTTCCACACCACTTGTCTAGTTATGCCCTATGTTCCTAAAACCTTTTGAAAAAAACCAAAAAAAAACAAAACAAAACTCCAGCACAGTCTTCCAATAAGATGTAATTCTGTACCAGGTCGACTTTTACCGTGCAATTCAATACATTTTCCCATTCTGCTGCAATATATTCAGAAATAGTTTAATTTGGTTTGTAAAATAAGTGAAATTGTTTTCAAAGATTCTATTCTTGGTTTATAAATTGCCAAGTCTTACTCAAAGTAATAGTTATAGGATGCAAGTTTCTCTAATTTCTGTTTGTTTGTTTGTTTGAGTTTCATTTGGGATCTTTGCTTTTTCCTATAGTTCAAATAGATGTTCTTATGTTGATTTATATTGCTCATTTTTACAGTAAGTGACTGTGTGTACTTTTTCTTCTAATGGACAGATATCTAGTACAGTGTTATAGATTTCTTCCTTGGGCTTATTAGTGCCATGTTAATGTCTGGCTCAATTAGATAGGTGAGCACAAGAAATCTGATGAGTTAATTCAGTATATTTCAGGTATTTTGCTTTCCAGCCTCTCCAATAACACTCTCTGCAGACGATATGAAATCCTAGCTTAGCCTGTAACTCTTTGTCTCACTTTTGAATAGTATACCTCGTCTCTCAAATTAACCACATATTTAGCTGTATTACTGTCAATAAATCTCGTCTCCTAGTCTCAGGGCATCAGGGCAGGGGATGAGCTGTTTTTTTACGAGTGAGATATGAGAAATGTTACATGTTTATTGACACAAACTGCCAAAGTGATTTCATCAGAAAATTAGAAAATTAAAGCCCTTGTGACAGATTTTGACTTTGGTTTGTCAGAAAGGAGACACTGATACTACAACCCCAACTTGGAAAAAAAATTGGGATAATATGTAAAATGCATATTAGAGCAGAAAGCAGTGATCAGTAAATGATATTAAATGATCTTCAACCTGAAAACAATATGAGTCCATTATATGGTATTACAACTAATGAATTTTATTGTTTCTTTAAAATAAACACTCATTTTGATTTTGATACTTTCAACATATTCCAGAAAAAAAAGTTTGGACAGTAGAGATTTTGCCACTTTGCCTTTCCTTCTCACAATACTTAAGCACCATTAAGATACTGAATTCATTTATTGAGCGTTTCAGGTGTAATTTTATTTCATTCTTCTTGTTAACAAGCCTTGAGGAATGCTACAGTAAGGGGCTTCATTATTGCATTTTGTGTTTGAAAACATGACACGTTTTCTGAATTAGAGACTGATCAGAGCTGCAGGCAGGCCAGCAGAGCACCTGCACCCTCTTCCTACGCAGCTATACCTTTGTAATGTGCCCAAAATGTGGTTTTGCATTGTCTTTCTGAAATATTCATGGGAGTTTATCGGAAAGATGTTTTCTTGAAGGAAACATATGTTCCTCCAAAATCTGTGTGAACGTTTTAGCATTAATTGCACCCTCACAGAAGTGCAAGTTTTCCTTGCACATAGCAATGACATAACCCCATACCATCACAGATGCGGGCTTCTGGACTTGTAGTTGTTAACAGTCTGGATGGTCCTTTTCTTCTTTGGTCTGGAGGATACAACATTCATTTCTTCCTAAAAAGACCTGTAATATTGACCATTATATACATTTTCACTGTGTGATGGTCCCACTCAGATGCCTCTGAGCCCTGAGAAACTGACAGAGCTTCTAGATACTGTTAACATATGGTTTACTTTTTGCAAAGTGAAGTTATAACCGGCATTGTGGCTGTAACTACATACTGTATTGTGTTACTTGATAAACATTTGCCAAAATATTCCTGAGCCCATGTGGTTTTATCACTTGTTGAATGATGGTTCTTGATGCAGTGCCATCTGAGGGATTGGAGATCATGGGCAGTCAGGTGGGGCTTGTGCTTTTACGCACTCGAATTTCTCCAGATTCCTTGAATCATCTAATTATACTAGCCAACCCGCGGCGTAACATACGCCGCATAATTATGTATTGATGGGTGAACACTTGCTGAACGACACAGTTGTCCAAATGGGGTGGGTTTGTGGATACCACTGTGAGTGAATGAAAAGATGGACCTCTGGAGAGAGCAACATACAATTGTCCATGACTGAAAGCGGGATCGTCTGTGACGATGGAGGCCACGCTGGTGAAAGTTACTTCGTCGGTAGGGATAAGTTTCAGCACTTGTTCATTAAGGTGTAGCGAGTCTTCGTTGTTGACGCTTAATATAGCTTGCGTACTGAGTTGTTCCGGAGTCACAGTTGAGAAACACTTTTTTAATGTCTTTTAAGCACAGGGAAAAAAATTAACATGTGAAACATCCGTAATGTAATAAGCCACCAAGAAAAGTAACATTGCAACAATGCACGCTACGATCCGATTGCTGTAAACAGAAGTGAAAACAAAATCAAGGCCGGTGCATTCTTTAACTGCCTTGTAGCGCAATGGTAGTGCTGCTGTTTTGCAGTAAGGAGACTGTGGAAGATTTTGGGTTCGCTTCCCGGTTTCTCCCTGTGTGGATAGCGCTTTGAATACTGAAAACACCGGTATATCAATGTAGTGAAGTATTATTATTCTTATGTGTCCAGCGCTCTCTCTCTCCCGCGCCTGTATGCGTGTGTGTGTCGCTCGCTCTCTCTCGCTCGCTGCACGTGTTCCTGCAGGCATACCAGTAAGTGAATGAAAAGATGGAACTCTGGAGAGAGCATCATACAACTGTCCGTGACTGAAAACTGGTTTTGGCAGATACATGCACATCTTTTTGAAAGTTTGGCCCTGTGCCTTATCAATTGTCATCGCAAAGGCAAATCTAACAGGAAATTGTCTTCATGTTAAAGTAAAAGGCAAATTATCCGCGACAAACTGTTTTATACGCTGCATACCAACCCGCGGCGTAGTATACGCCGCATAATCACGCTGCTTTTTTAATGTTTTTTAAGCAGAGGGAAAAAATGAACATTTGCAAAATCCGTAACGCCGCTTTAAGTAAGTACAATGCACACGCGTTTAATTTGTCAGCCACTTTTTGCCAGCAGTCTTTTCTGGTTTAGGCTGCTTTTGCAGTGTTACCGCTTGTGCATATTAAATCTTGAAATCCTTCGAGTAACTAATTAACTAACTAACACCCACCCAGCTTGTGAGAAAAAAATGTGCCCGTTCTTTCATCATTTTGTTGCAGCCTATCAAAGACTTGCTGATCATGTTTTCTAGACTCAATATACAGTGGAACCTTGGTTCACAACTATAATTCGTTCCAAACCTCTGCTCGTAAACCGATTTGGTCGTGAACCGATTTGGTCGTGAACCGAAGCAATTTCCCCCATAGGATTGCATGTAAATACAATTAATCCATTCCAGACCATACGAACTGTATGTAAATATATTTTTTTAAAGATTTTTAAGCACAAATATAGTTAATTATTACACCATAGAATGCACAGTGTAATAGTAAAAACATTGAATAACACTGACATAAACACCCAGGCTCCCTGCTCAGCTGCATGGCATGTGCAGTGCATGCGCAGGCTCTCTCTCTCAGCAGCACGTGAGCCTCCCCAGCCCCCCCCTCTCTCTCTCTCAGCAGCACGCGAGCCTCCCCAGCCCCCCCTCTCTCTCTCTCAGCAGCACGCGAGCCTCCCCAGCCCCCCCTCTCTCTCTCTCTCAGCAGCACGCAAGCCTCCCCAGCACCCCCCCATCTCTCTCTCTCAGCAACACACGAGCCCCCTCCCCCTCTGTCTCTCAGAAGCACGTGAGCCCCCACCCCCTCTGTCTCTCTGCTTCATGCATTTCTCCCCTGTGTAGTGTGTGAGCGAGTGAGGAGAGAGAGAGAGAGCAAGCCAGTACGTTACAGTGAGCGAGAGCAGGCTCGAAGGCAATGTGTTCCAGTGGTATAGCGGGTCCATAGCTCCCCTTCAAAAGGCCATTTTTAATCAGGCGACTGACAGTAGTGGAGTCAGGCACAAAGAATTTCAGCTGCAGAGAGAGCGTCTCGACTGTTGCAGGGCCTGAAGCAGGTGAGACGCTAATGAAAAAGAGGCATAGGGCTTATTGGTTTTTAAAGACTGCTTCCTTCATTGTGTTTTAACTTCAGTTTTAAAGGATTGCGCGGCTCTCTCTTGCGCTGCCTGTGTGTGCCTCTGTCTCTCTCTGGCATTGCCTCTCTGTGTGTGTGTGTGTGTGCGCCCCTCTGTCTCTCTGGCGCTGCCTGTGTGTGCGCGGCTCTCTCTATCGCGCTGCCTGTGTGTGCCTCCGTCTCTCTCTGGCGCTGCCTCTGTGTGAACCAAGGTTCCACTGAGGTTGACTAATGAAAAGTCAACGTGGCTCAGAGCTGCAAGTGTACTGTGGCACAGACAAACAGAAATGACGTTTTTTTTATTTTCCTTGGCTTCGTGTCCGAGTTGGTGGGCGTGGCTCTGTCATTCTTTCGTCGTATCCAATGGTCTAAGAGTTGGTGGGCGTGGCTCCTTCCTGCGTGCGCCATTGGCGTCTTACTTGTCGGCGGTTTAGTGAATCCACGCCCCTTCCGGCGTGCTTTCCATGGTTGTCTTACCTTAGTGAATTATATATATAGATATAGATGATGCACTGGTGAGGATAAAATACCCTAATTCCTTCAGATCTGTCTTGGAGAAACATTCTTTTTAAACTTTTGAATGTCTTTCTCATGTGTTTGTTGGAAAATTGGTAATCCTTGGCCCATCTTTCCTCTTAAACGCCTAGGCCTTTCCTGGATGCAGCCTTTATGCCAAAGCATTGTTTCAATCACCTGTCGAGTATCACTTATTTCTACTAACATCATTATTTTCTTTTTTTAAACTAATTACAGGCCCTAAATTGCACCATGCCATTTATTCTGGAATGTGTTGTAGCCCCTCATTGGCAAGAATGAATGCATATTACAAAAAAAAAATAAAGTTGGCCAGACTAAATTTTAAAGGATAAGTTTGTTATTTTTCAAGTCAACGTTATTTCTTCGCAAACATGATATGTATGCATTTGTCACACAAAATTGTGTTCCAAAGACCAGCGTTTCTTATTAATTTAAAAAGATATCTTGCCCACACTGGTGCTTTCCAATGGAGGCCATGGGGCACCAAGCACCACTGGAAAATGAAAGCCTAAAACTTACCAAAATGTCCACTTTGAGTTTCAATAAAGAAAACATGCTTTCCAATTTTCTGGTGCATGTTTATGACTACAAAAGGGATATGGAAATCATTTTATTGTATATTCCTGGTGCTGTTTTTCTTGAGGTAAGGATACGTTTTCTATTTGTGTGTGTGAGTTCACACGTAAATATAGGAGTAAAACAAAACCAACATTATGGCATAATTTACTGTGATTTGGTCTTTCAAGAGGAAGCCACTGCTCGGTGCGTTGAAAGGTCATTGCATTTTAAAATGACCGAATCTCATAATATTACTGTTTTTTGTTGAAATATGACATGTATAAGCTATTTTACAATGTGTGTGTAATTGCAAGACATGAATCAGTACTCAACAACTGTCTTGGCTTGAAAAATGGATGTATCTGGTAAAGTTTTAAGGCTTTTATTTTCCAGCTTTACCCATGCCCCATTAATGCCAATGTAAAATGCCAGTATATGGGCAAGATATGTTTTAAAATTTATAGAAAATGATGCACTTTGGAATACAATTTTGCATGGCAAATGCATATGTACAATGTTTACAAACAAATAACTTTGACTTGAAAAATACCAAACTTATCTTTTAAATATCTTGTCTTCATACAGTTTGTGATGGACTACAAGTCAAAGTGGATTTTGAAATCATTACTTTATGTTTTTTATTTGCATCTTGCACACCGTCCATACCGTAAAACATTTGGTAATAAGAAACATCAATGCTAAGAGTTTTATATTGTATATATGTAAACCTCCCACGTGGGTCCATTTGATGCTGTAAGGAATTCACTTTCTACTGAGTCAAGGGAAACTAGTAAGGATAGCAGGAAAAAATGGAAGAAATCCTGTGCTGCAAAACGTGCTGCAAGATACCCATGGACTGAGGACCTGGCTCACCTGTTATGACCTTGTGAACATCTTATAGTATTTTTAGATAAGGGCGTCTTTAAGCTTTCAAAAAATGTATGCTAGCATTATAGAAGATGGGACTTTTCTTGAAAAATAACAAGGAAACAGAAAGTCATGCCTTTTAAAAAGTGCGAAATTAGGCGTCAGCAGTACAGAAATACAATCATTTAATAAAAATCAAACAAATCATATCTTTTTTGTCTTCTTACAAACATTTACTCATGAGTGTACATTTTTTTATTGAGGTGCCAACCTCAGCAAAGTTGTGTAACCACCCACATCAGGCCACTTTAGAATCACTGGTTAGGCTAACATGCATCTGTGGGGAAGCGAGTGGAAAACTCGTACAGGCCCAGGGAAAACCTCCATATTCCACAAAGGTAGGGTCTGGGCTGGGATTCAAACTGATGACACTGAAGCTATGAATCAGCAGTTCAAACCACTTTGCCACCCTGTTGTCTTTCCTAGAAGTATGCTTTGTTATATGTTTTTCACAAATGATTAAGATTAAGATTAGATTGGGGTCTGTCCAAAGTGTTGTAATGTTTTTGTTCTGTAGCACATGGGTTTTCTAAAAATACATGTTTGGGAGACTGCAATAATATGTTGTATACTTTCTTACTGCTCGACTTGTACTTAATTGTGACAGAGGTTTGTTACACCCATAACCATGCAGAACTCATTCTGAGCCAATTAAAAGTTGCCAGCAAACCTACCACACATCTTTGGGGTATGGGAGGAAAAGTCAAACAGATACTTAACATGACCAGAAGGCAAGTCAGACTCCTGGAGATGGGCAGCCCCATGATGCACCTTTGTTTTAAAATATAAGCTCCTAATGCTTGAAGGTACTGTATGTAATCCAGCACCAAAGCCCACGTGAAAGCTGTCAAAATAGACGAGGAAAGGGTTGGATATTTATTAACTCTTTGAGGGCTGAATATTTTTTCCAAAAAATGATGCTTTCACACAGAAATCAACATAAAACGTCTGTTGCTGCATGCTGTGGCTGCCAGTTTGCCAAGAAAGAGCGGCAGGCTTGCTGCCAGGCTGTCTTCACATGGCTGGGACAGCAACGGAGGCAGTCACGGTCGCAGTGCATTACAATCTGGATTCTACCTGGATTCTACATTTTTAAGTGACAGTCCTCCCTGGCGAACATTGTCAGTAACCCTACTAGCTGGGAACCGATCAGCTGAAGCTGGAACCTAACATTCATTTTCGATCACTTGTATCAAAATCTGAGTCCAACAAGTCATAGTCCAGTTCAGAAATGATAGACAAGACGTCATCCACGGAGCATTTTGCTTTTCGCATTCGCTTTGATCTCTTGCCAGATCTCAGTGCTATTTTTGCCGTTGTGTGCACCTTGCTACTCACGTGAGCGCAGGGAATCTCGGTCAAACCAATGAATCTAACTTTCCTTCTAGCAATGAGAGTCCAACGTAACGGTTGGTTTAGTCGCAGTTTACAGTTTATTACCATCGTCAACTCCTCCTTTTGACAAAAGTCGACATCAGCCCTGAAAGAGTTAAGTCAGATATTTTCTGTTTTGCTTTGAGAATTAAACATCTCTCTATATACTTTTGTATTCACTGTGCCATTCATGTGTTGAAGAATGGCAAAATAATCAGAGCTAAATGTGCTGAGATTCCCTATATAACAAGATAAAGTTTATAACTTTACAGTGCGTGGGCAGGTAGAAGTTTAATCTTTTTAGTATCTTTTACTGATGTGTTGCTTGTTGTTATCATATTCCACAACCACTGAACCTTCCTAGGCTGATCAGCTTCCCTCCCAGCACTGAAACTGCCTGCTGATCTGATGTGCTGTCCGGTAACTAGAGCTCACCCACTATGCCCTGTGGAACCAACAGTGTCATTATAGTAGTCGTATCTGCTCTAAAAAATACCTGAAGTGCAAGCCGCTGCTGTACTTAACAGTACAGCTATTTGTATCTTGTAATCTGGTATTATTAGCAGGAGATTGAGAGAGAACATGTGCTCATTCTTGGGATGAACTTCTGCTGACGGCTATTATCTCAGAGGCTAATTTAAGAAATTTCCTCTGTAAAACAGCAGTGGATTTGTGCCGAGATCAAAGCCACAGGGCTAACCTGTTGACTGCTGTCAGTTTCTACATTGCTTCCCCACAATACTCACTTTAGCAAAATGGGAACCTGGCATACAGTAAAAAGAAGTACTGAACTGGCCTGGACATTTAGCATAATTACTGTCTGCAAGGTGAATTCTTACAAAGTTCTTCTCAACTACAAATCTTTCCAGGAGGCTAGAAGTTTAGATACACATTTTTTGTTCTTCCCATTTCCTGAACTTTTTGTTGGCACATTTTTTCTGTTTGATCTCATTCTTTCCACTGTAATTTAGCAGTGACTGAAGGCTGTTTGTTGCCAACTTTCCATCATTAAATTTCTCTAGATATGCCTCGTCACAACACCAAGCAAACATTTCTGCACAGGATTCTGAGAGAGTAAACTAGAGGTACATCATGGAGGTGCAGAACTCCTGAAAGATAAGACAAACCACTCCAAAATTAGGGCTCAGAGAATCCAAATTCAGAGATCCTCCTGTAAGTACAGCTAAATAAATTGGAAATTACATCCATAGCTGACTTTAGAATTGAAGAACTGCCAGAGCACCTAAACAGACAGACTTCTAGAAAACCATTTTGCTCAAAAGACTAACTTACCTTACCTTGAAGCCTACAGTCAAAAAATAAACCCCTTACTTTTACCCTCTTAGAGACAGTATCTTTCCATATATATCTAATGGCTCTACAACACTGCTCAGGATTATGTGGACTTCAAAAATGGCATAGTATGGTATCTATCTAATGATATTACGAAGGGCTGCACATGTGACAAGAGGTTGCCAATAGTAAGGGCACTACCGGCATGGCAGAGAGTGAGATCCTGCTACTGCCAGTGGTCCTCTCTCTCTCTCACTCTCTCTCTCTCTCCCCCTGTCTTCACGGTAGACCATATGTAACAGGGGATAAGGAACTGGAGTCTGAATAATAAGAATGCCAAATCACTCCCTGCTTTCAACTCACTTTGGGACCCTCAGCAAGTCATTTAAGCTGCCTTTCTTTTGTCTGTAAAAATACAAGGCAATTTCTTTGATGGAACTGGGCTTACCACGTTCCATTTCCTTTTGATTTTTCTATTTACAGATTAAAACTGTTCTCAGGACATGTGGAATATGTTTTTCTGTCCCTGTTCCCAACCATCTATTATTTGGCTATTTTTTCTCATCATTTCACCACTAAATGCATTTCCTCTTTGTATTCCTGCCTTTCTGATTCCATAATTACACTTATCCCATTCACTCAGAAATGGACCTATCCCTGTCATCTCCAATGTGTCAAAATGCAATTTAAAAAAACATTAAAAATTCCAATCATCAACACATTCAGTTAGTCAGTCATTGTCCAATCCCACTATATCCTAACTACAGGGTCACGGGGGTCTGCTGGAGCCAATCCCAGCCAACACAGGGTGCAAGGCAGGAAAAAAACCCGGGCAGGGCGCTAGCTACACACACCAAGCACAGAGTAGGGACAATTTAGGATCGCCAATGCACCGAACCTGCATGTCTTTGGACTGTGGGAGGAAGCCCACGCAGACACGGGGAGAACATGCAAACTCCACGCAGGGAGGACTCTGGAAGCGAACCCAGGTCTCCTAACTGCAAGGAAGCAGCGCTACCACTGTGCCACCATGCTGCCCCCAACGCATTCAATATAAAGTTATTCATAGTGTTTATCATTATCCTAGATAATAATCCAAGGTTTAGCTCCAGAACCAATCTGTCACCAGTGTTCCCTTAATGCAACTGGGCACTTTTCTCAACATGGTCTGGCAATGTCCCCACCATTGCAGCTCTTTGGGCATCAATTGCTCTCGCACTCCCCTCTGTTTTATCTGTTTCTATTCCTCGCTCTCCTATTACTCTGCTCCTTTAATATTTCTCTACTCATTCTCTTTATTTTCATCAACAGCATACTATTTTAATAGTTACAATAGCAAAGTTCTTATTGCTTTCCAAAGGAACTTTACTTTATCTGTCTGGAGGTCCTATTTTTACAGCTTGTTCTGTTGGAACTGTCAGCCGCATGGATCAATGGTGTATGGGCTTAAAACATCAATAAGTGGAAAGATACAGTCTCCATGATTAAGTCAAGGATGACAGTGAGCCCATGATCCAACCTAATTTCTACATTTTAGTTTTCCCTTGCACAGCCTGATGTGTGGGCCTGTGGGTTTTTTCAGTGACCCGTGTGTTTTATTAATTTCAATTTTACTCTATTCTCTTTTGTGTAGCTCCGGGATGGGGTGGGTTAGAGGGTATTGCCAGAGGGGGGAGTTTCAAATTTATATATGAAAATGTTTTTACTTTGTTATCCTCTTTACTTTTTGAAATCAACAAAAAAATTTGATAAAAAAAAAATCCCATCAGTTGTGAAGCTGTATTTCCATTACAGGGCAAAAGGAGCCTGGGGGACACTGGGTAGGAATCAGTCATGAGCAGAAAGCCAGTCTATTGCAAGGCATACTCATACACACAGCCACATTCACTCACATTAGGCTAATTTATTCTCTTCAAGATGTGGGAGGAAAATCCTGAATAAAATCAATGATGACACAGTTGGATCATTCAACTCCACACAGATATAAATTGGGGCAGGAATTGAACCTATGTCCCTAGTTTTGAAAGGCAGCAGTTCAAACTCTGTTTGATGCTGCGGCACTCCCAGTAGAAGATCTATCCATCCATTTTTGTAGAGTTTTGGGAAGTCAGATTCTAATTCAAGCAGCAGCAAGTGTAAGGTAGCATCCAACCCTGGCACATTCATATTCACACACATACGCATACCAGACAAATGTAGACACAGCACAAATATTTAGGGTGTTGCTTGAAACTGGAGTTACAGTTGACAAACCATACAAATATGGGTGGAATGAAAAAACTCCAAACTCCAAGGGTTCACAAGCTATGAACCAGATGCTTTTACCCTCCCAAAAATAAAGGCCAGATGAATTTCTCAAACTAGTGACTTATGAGATATGGGGATATTCAAAGTTTTGGTGCTCTGCTTAATCACTGTTAAACACAGCACCAGAAAACTAAAGGTTTCAAATTATTTTTGAATGCAATCAGCTATGAAAAGGTTAATGTTTGGGAAGTCAGAATTCATGTGTTGGGAGAGGTGGGGGTGACAAATTCTTTCCATTACCCGAACCAAATCAATTGAGTGCACTGAGACGTCCATCCTGCCTCGCTGCAGCGAAAGAGAGAGAGAGGGAGAGTGGAAACTCTTGACCTGACCCTGTCGGGAGGCACGCCAACGCTGCTAATGGGGCTTGGCCTTCTGCCTGATGCTTCCCTGCTTTGTGTGAAGCAGCGGTGTGGCAGACAGGCACGGATTTCCAACTGAACTCAGTTTGGGGGTGAGCTGGGTGTGTTAAGCGAACTGAGAGAGTAGGCTGCAATGAAGGGCGAGTCGTCTGAAGTGAGTCAGGAGAGAAGAGCTATTTAGGAGTGTTACTGTGAGCTCACACTGCTGAGTAAGGTGACTGCATGGTGTGAGCAGTAAATGCTGAGTGAGGAACCAGCTGGACCAAGCTAAAGGCGTAAAAATCACTGGATTGCATGCCGAGTTACGCACGCCTGGTCCGAGTATCACATTTCCATGTTATATTTTAGGAACATCCTGAGCCACCTGACTGACCTACAGTCCATTAGGTGAAAGGGATGGGGGAGGTGGGAGGATCACTAGTTCTCTCAGAGCCCAGGATGCAGGTGTTGAAGTTTACCAACCTCATCTATTCAGGAACCCATGACTCGGCAAGGTTTCATCCTTGATAACTATGTTGACTGTTGATGCTCGATACTTGTTGAATGAGAAAACTTGCAAGAGAGGACAGAAAATTAAAAGTCATCACAATCATTTTGATGAGGTTCTACCTTTGGGTCTTTCTCTGGACTAAAGTCGTCATGCTCCAACAGTATCTGGGAGAAAATTCAGGTATGTGGGATGGACAAAATGCTTAGGTCCTGTGAAGATACTTGATCACCACATGCTGTAAGCTGACCCAAAGGATGTTGCCTTATTCCTAGATTTTCCTGTTTTGGGACTCAGTGGAAACAGTTCCCAGGATGTTTCCAAAATTAAACTAAAAAACACATGTGAGAACACCGCTCAAAACACCTCTCTGGATGTTGACTCCTCTATATCTCTATATCTCTCCTATGTCCATTCATTTTGTTATGATTTTCCTTACACATCTTACGTTCATCCGGCGCCGCCGTGAGTGGCAGCCTTTTCAGCAGCTCCGTGTATGACTGTATATGTATGTGTACTTTTCTACTTTTATTTTTCTATTTTTATTTATTGATCACTCCTACCACTTTATTTTATGTGGATTCCTTCCCTGGACACACTTACTTTTACAACGTGGGCATGGATTTTAACACGCCGAGACTCGCCTATTCAAGTACTCAACTTCGGGCGCTGAGAACAAATGCCAGTGCCGGTGTGGTTCCATATTTACCCGACGAGGTAAGAAGGCGGTATCGTGGCAGCAGAGCCGGCACTAAGCTAAAAAAGAAGCGGCTTGCGAGAAAGTGGCGTTTCAAGCCTTCGGTGCCTTCTGTGATTCTGGGGAATGTAAACTCAATCTCAAATAAGATCGACGAACTGGCTGCGCTGGTGAAAAATGTAAGGACCTACAGAGAATGCAGTTTGTTGTGTTTCTGCGAAACGTGGCTAACTAACACCATCCCAGATGCCAACGTGGAGCTACCCGGGTTTAGCACAGTTAGAGCGGACAGAGATGCAAGTACCTGTGGTAAGCACAAAGGAGGAGGACTCGCTCTCTATGTTAATACACGGTGGTGTCACTCTGGACATGTTAACGTCAAAATCTCCACTTGCTGCAGGGATATCGAACTGTTGGCCGTAAGTTTACGTCCCTACTATTTGCCCAGAGAGTTTGGACACGTCATTGTTGTTATTGTATACATTCCTCCTCGGGCAGACGTGGAGTCAGCGAGTGACATCATCCATTCTGCTGTTGCTAAGTTACAAACGCAGCACCCTGAGGCGCTTGTGCTAATCGCTGGAGACTTTAACCATGTGACGCTGGACAAAACATTGCCTGCATTCTCCCAGTATGTGGACTGTAACACCCGGGGAAATAAGACTATTGATTTACTTTATGCAAACGTTAAAGACGCATACAGCGCCACCCCGCTGCCTGCGCTTGGGAAAGGAGATCATAACCTGGTTCAGCTTCAGCCTCACTATAAACCAAAAGTTAGAGTCCTACCTGTAACCACACGATCATTCAGGAAGTGGACCCCGGAGGCTGAGAATACTCTGAGAGAACTTTTTGGAACTACAGACTGGGATATCCTGCAGGGATCTCATAATGAGAACATTGAGGAAGTTGTTGACTGCACTACTGACTACATCAACTTCTGTATGGACATTGTAGTTCCAGTAAGAACTGTACGCTGCTATGCTAACAACAAGCCATGGATTACAAGTGACATCAAGGGCCTTTTGAATCAGAAGAAAAGGGCTTTTAAAGACGGTGATCAGCATGAGCTCAAGCGCGTGCAGAAGGAACTCCGAGTCCAACTCAGGGCGGCGAAGGAGCAGTACAGGAGAAAGCTGGAGCAGAAGTTGCAGAATAACAGCATGAAGGAAGTGTGGGATGGGATGAAGATCATCACTGGCTGCAGCTCGAAGCGGGGTACCACCATTGAGAGAGACGTGAAGAGAGCAAACCAAATGAACAACTTTTTTAACAGGTTTGACCACCCTAACCCACTCTCACTCTCACCTCGGAGTACTGCACCCTCCACACATCCTTCTGCTGATACCAGCATAGGAAAAACATCCCCACCCATAATAACAACAGCGCAAGTGAGCAGAGAGCTGAGGAGACTCCGTGCCAGCAAAGCAGCGGGTCCAGATGGAGTATCGCCACGACTGCTGAAGGTCTGTGCATCGGAGCTGGGGGGTCCTCTACAGCGCATCTTCAACCTGAGCCTGGAACAGGGGAGAGTCCCGAGGCTTTGGAAAACATCTTGTATCACCCCAGTCCCAAAGGTATCACGTCCTAGTGAGCTGAATGACTTTCGGCCTGTTGCTCTGACATCACATGTGATGAAGACCATGGAGAGGCTGCTGCTTCACCACCTTAGGCCACAGGTTCAACACGCCCTTGACCCTCTGCAGTTTGCATATCAGGAGAAGGTGGGAGCGGAAGATGCCATCATCTATATGCTACACCGATCCCTCTCTCACTTGGACAGAGGCAGTGGTGCTGTAAGAATTATGTTTCTAGACTTCTCTAGCGCCTTCAACACAATCCAACCTCTGCTCCGTAGGGACAAGCTGACAGAGATGGGATTAGATTCATACCTAGTGGCATGGATCGTGGACTATCTTAAAGACAGACCTCAGTATGTGCGTCTTGGGAACTGCACGTCTGACATTGTGGTCAGCAACACAGGAGTGCCACAAGGGACTGTACTTTCTCCGGTCCTGTTCAGCCTATATACATCGGACTTCCAATACAACTTGGAGTCCTGCCATGTGCAAAAGTTCGCTGATGACACTGCTATCGTGGGCTGTATCAGGAATGGGCTGGAGGAGGAGTATAGGGACCTAATCAATGACTTTGTTAAATGGTCCGACTCAAACCACCTACACCTGAACACCAGCAAAACCAAGGAGCTGGTGGTGGATTTTAGGAGGCCCAGACCCCTCATAGACCCAGTGATCATCAAAGGTGACTGTGTGCAGATGGTGCAGACCTATAAATATCTGGGAGTGCAGCTGGATGATAAATTAGACTGGACTGCCAATACTGATGCGCTGTGCAAGAAAGGACAAAGCCGGTTATACTTCCTTAGAAGGCTGGCTTCCTTCAACATCTGCAATAAGATGCTGCAGATGTTCTATCAAACAGTTGTGGCGAGCGCCCTCTTCTACGCAGTGGTGTGCTGGGGAGGCAGCATTAAGAGGAAAGACGCCTCACGCCTGGACAAACTGGTGAGGAAGGCAGGCTCTATTGTTGGCATGGAGCTGGACAGTTTAACATCTGTGGCAGAGCGAACGGCGCTCAGCAGGCTCCTATCAATTATGGAGAATCCACTGCATCCACTAAATAATGTCATCTCCAGACAGAAGAGCAGCTTCAGCGACAGACTGCTGTCACTGTCCTGCTCCACAGACAGATTGAGGAGATCGTTCCTCCCCCAAACTATGCGACTCTTTAATTCCACCAGGGGGGGTAAACGTTAATATTTAACATTATACATAGTTATTGTCTGTTTTTTTCACCTGTATTATTATCATTCTTTAATTTAATATTATTTATTGTATCAGTATGCTGCTGCTGAAGAATGTGAATTTCCCATTGGGATTAATAAAGTATCTATCTATCTATCTATCTATCTATCTATCTATCTATCTATCTATCTATCTATCTATCTATCTATCTATCTATCTATCTATCTATCTATCTATCTATCTATCTATCTAAAGACATGCAGGTTAATTTAGTGTGAAAGCTGGCATGTACACGAGTGTCCTCTGCAAAGGAGTGGTACCCCTTTCAGGTTTGGTTCTGATGTTACTGGTATAGGCCTCAGCTTGTGTGACCCTGAGATTTCATTGAATGGGTACAGAAAATTATCTAAATGGTGATTTTGGGGATTAGCAGTGAAATGCTGATGTCTTACAGCTTCAGGCCTGGTCACTGTGGAATTTGCATTGCCTCCCTGTATTCGAGTGGATGTCCTCTAAGTGATCTGGTTTCCTGCAACAATCCAAAGACATGTGGGTTTGGAGTGGTGACTGTAAACTGGCCCATTGTGGTGTCTGCAAGGGTAGGCCCACCAAGAGGCAGTCCTTGTCCTACACCTGATACAGCTAGTGTTAGCTCCTCGAAACCATTTGTAGGGAAACCCATATAGAAAATGGCTAGGCAGAGATCTGAAACTATGGAGCACCCGTATTAACCCATGTCCCACCTTAGTTATTAAATGGTATTAGATTAAAAATATGTAATCAATGGTAAATTTGTATATCCTTGGAAAAGATGTTAATTAACCGACTGATTGATTACATTAGTGGTTTCAAAGCAGCATCTGCTTTCTCATGAAGCATGGTAGGCTGGGCAGATTGGCCTTACTTCAGAGTCCCTGGAGCACTATTACAAACTATAGCCAGGCAAGAACAGTCCTTTTCACAAGACTTGCGTCCTACTTTTACATATCGTTTGAAACAGGTCCTTTGTTTTGCCCCTTTATACATAGTGACATTAGAGACTGTTCACGCTACAAGACAACTGACTGACATTTCTGACATGGAAGAGATTCTTCTGATCATGCAACAGCCCGATCGTAAGATACAATCGGGCATTGCAACCCCTCTCATACTGCACTTGAAACAACAGTTGGTGAAGCTTAAATTTGGGCCCGACTCAGAAAATCAGGCTGAAAATTGTACCAAAACTGGACAGTGCACACCCAGTTTAAAGACGTCTTTGCCCACATATACACAGTGTAAGTGGACGGTTATACAGTATGCATTTTCAGTCTTTCTGGTACGGAAATGATGTGAAAATGCTAGTGTGGACGGAGATAAATTTTGTTTAAAAATGCCTGTGACTTTGAAATTGCTCCAGAAGCTGGGATACAAATGACTGTATGTGTGTGCCTGCAGCCTAAAGCATCCAGTGTGGCAATAGTTTCATTAATTTGGTTGTTAGCACGATGATATAATGTTGCATCACACACCTGTCAGTCTCTGTCACAGGGACATGATGTTTGTTGGCTTTTGGGATGCAGAGCACTGAGACTGAACATGAAAACCTAAATTACTTCAGTAGTATGAGTAGAAGCTAATCTCACTGAGCCAGGTGTGTAATATGTGTGTCTGGAGACAACCAGTGGTTAATTTTGAACAAAATTCAGTATGGGCAATTAGAAAGCTCACTAATTATGACATTTCTAAACCAATTCACTGACTCATCAAAACAGGGGTGGTGAATCTAAGCTGCAAAGAGTACTGGTGTTGCTGTTATCCTAGTCTGGAAAACTTCAAGCTTTTGATTACAGCTAAAAAATCTTCTAAAACAACCAAAATTAAACATATAAATGTGTGTCATGGGTGCAGAGTGCACAATTCATCCATCATGCTATATCCTAACTACAGGGTTACGGGGATCTGCTGGAGCCAATCCCAGGAAACAAACCCCAGGCACGGCACCAGCCCACCACAGGACACACACTAGGGACACTTTAGAATCACCAATGCACCTAACCTGCATGTCTTTGGACTGTGGTAGGAAACCAGAACACACCCAGGGAGAACATGCGAACTCCACGCAGGGAGGACCTGGGAAGTGAACCCGAGTCTCCTAACTGCGAGGCAGCAGCACTACCACTGCACCACAATGCTGCCCTGCACAATTCATGTGTTAAAAATAAACATAACCTATTACAAGGGAATGGGACCTTTCTGTAACATCAGAATATGCATTGACATTTGTAGACACCAGTGGACTAGTGGTAAAAGTGGATGATATATTGACACCGGGGCTGTGCCTACTCTCTGCTGTTCAGTTATAATGATAGTGTAGGAGTTGATGTAAATTTGAAAGAACTGACAGCTATACTTATGAAAGTATGAATTTCAAGATATGCATCTGAAGTGAATGGTATGTCACACCCCATCAAAAAGAGGTGAAAAAGGACTGTTGTTAAAACTCTCATTTGTCATATAGAACTTTCTGCCTGTTGTTGTTAGTTATATATTTTTAGACATCAGAAACTGGAAGCCGCTGACGAACCCTCCTTTTCATTGCCAATCCATAGCAGCGAAAAATTAAAGAAAAGTTTAACTGACATCAATTGAACTTTGTTATGAGTCTGTGTAACATTAAGAGAGCTGATAATGAAGAGCCACATCAGTAAATGTGCCTAACAACACTAAAACTATGGATGAGGCTGCACAACATCCACCTTCTGAATAAATATCTAAACAAATAACCAAATTAAGTTAACATCACTGTCAAGCTGGAAATGCAAACATGCCATGCCAGAATATAGCCATAGCACTTTTACACATACTACACCCATAGACCACAATGATTATCTAAACTCTTGTTTGCTGTTGTTATGTCATATAATGATAAAAAAGTCAAAGTGACAGAAAGATGCTTACTTCTCAAATGTGGCTTCTAGTAGTTGTAGTGGTCTGTGTCTGTCTGTCTTATACAAATTCATTATTAAGCTTCAGTTACCCTCTGCTACTGGGATCCTGAATCAATAACAATTTTAACCTTTTATTTTATCTCATTTGTGGAGACTTTTGTTCAGCTTCCTTTGCTCTCTCATTGAAACCCCAGCAGTTTAAAGTACATAGACTGTAGGAACGTGGGGTGGGTGTTTTGGGAAGAAGCCCTAAGTGCATAGCCTCTGTAGTGGCAGATTTCTCTGCTTTTCACTACCAACGTTTTAACAAGTTGTTCCCAGACGTACATTCTCATTTGGCCCCACGATACTAAGTAAAAGCCAGCTGGGAAGAGGGGCGGAATTAGTGAGAAAAAGGTCAAATCTGGAATATAGGACCTATACTGACACATAAATGTGGCAATAGTGTTCACCCTGTAACTGAGAAGAAGCTCAGGTGGTTCACCTAGTACTGAATTGCACAACGCCTCAGTGAATATGCCCTTTTCTTTCGCTCATGAGGACTGTCATTTTTAAAAATAAATTACAGAAGTCAGTTAGTTTTCCATGTCTAGTGGGCATAAGACAGCTGAGCTACTGAGTAGGACTGCCCATCAGCTTCTTCGCAATATTTACTAGCAGAAAGCAAACTGGAACACTTTAGCCACAGATGGGCAAGTCTAAGTCAAGTAAGGAATTATTTTTTTTTATTTATTTAAATCCTGAAATTCCAGAGGCCAATATTGATGTTACACAACCAAGTTTAATGCCAACTAGCACATAAAAAGGCATAATGCTGAAGCTGGCGACTTATTCAGAGATTTACATTTTGTGCCCAAGTATTTTTTTAAAAATGAATTAGATACAAAATCTAAAGAAATCATCAGAAAACAATTCTATAACATTTTACATTCATCCAGACTCCAGGGCGTGGACAGCACAATGGCACTGTATGGTCTCTGGCCTAAGCTGTGCCAAGCACATCAGGTGTTGTAGTACATACATAGGGGCACAAGACCGACATGACAGGCGTTTGTGTTACTACGCTGAAGCCAGTTTTAACTGGATCAGTACAAGTCTGGCTTCTTAATTTTGTCTGAAGTTATCCCAGAGTACTCAAGAGGAATAATGAATGAAATGCCACCCTGACCTGAGATTGTCCATGCTGGATTGAAGTGGCTATCTTACTGTTAATGCTAAACAAGAGAGAAGGAGAAAGAGAGGCCAATGGAATACTCTGAGCTGACTCCCACTACGTCTATATCTAGGTAGGAAGTGTGGCTTGTTGGCTAAGGCAGAAGACTGTACACCACAAGGTTACCAATTCAGTCTCAGCCATACACTTAGCATTTGACTCACTTATACTGCCTCTGCTTCAACAAAAAAAAAATTATGCATAAATGTAAACAGTCGTACTTATAAAGCGCCTTGGAATGGTGCTTACTATAGAAGGCATTGCATAAAATAAAAGTTTTTGCACACGCCTTCCAGATCAGACCCTCCTGCCAAAATACTACAATGTGAGAGAAGACCCAAAGAATGACTTTCCTCCACCCGTGACATAAATGATCTAAAGCATTTCACCTGCCTCTTGTAGCAGTGGAACAGCTGCCTAGACCAGTGGCATTCCATGTGACAGCAAAGTAAGCTGCAGTACATATAGGACAATAGCCTCTGTGTAAGACAAATAAAAATAGCCCCCCTAAGCCAGAGAACAACAGCTGAATCCAAATATCCAGCTTTAGCCATCAATGATGGCGATTTAACAGCACAGATTATAAAATGAATGACTTCTCAGGCTCCGAGGTGCATCTCTGGGTAGCCATGGTTGATCCTTCCATGATGACATAAGCAGGGTTATCTCCAAGGTCTCTAGATGAATTCAAATGGAGGAGGCTTGTTGGTGGTGATGGGGTAGTTAAGGAATCATCTGGAAGAGAATGCAACCACCCTGTAGAGGGCACCATAAGGTCCATTACATGGCCATAGAAACAAAGATAATTTGCACTCCCAAAGGGCATTCCCATTCTTCACATCACAGAAAGGTCATGGCAGGACTTGGAACGCACCTTCAAGGCCATTTTTTTGTTGTTCTTGGCCACTATTTTGTCAAGAAATCTGCGGGCTTTCTTGGTGACGCTCTCCTTGCGTTTGTAAATGGACATCCTCCGCTCATTGGTCTCTTTACTGTCCCTCCGCAGGCGAATCTGTCGGACTATGCCCTCAAAGAGTTCTTGGACGTTGTGGTGCAGCGAGGCAGACGTCTCAATGAATTTGCAGTCAAACACTACGGCACAGGCACGGCCCTCTGCAAAGAGCAATGGTCAGGGTGAGCACATGGGAAAGAAAAGTGGACAAGATAACTCCTTTGTGATAGCATCAAACAAACATAGAGCTGGGTAAAGGAGTCAATGATGGCTGAACAAAGTGTCACAGACATAGTGGGCAGTATAGAAAAATACCCATCAACACATGGACACTAAGGAGCTTCTGCGCCACACTGTTGAGTTATGCTTGTCCATTGACAGCTGTTCATTGCACAGTACAATGGAAAAGTGTTAATAATGACAGTTTACTGTACATGTCGAATACAGACAAAACAGAAGAAGGACTCATGGGAAGCACTCACCCTCCACGGACACTTCCCGACAGCGCACTAGGTCACTCTTGTTGCCAACCAGTATGATGGGAATGTTCTCAGCCTGTCGTGTCCTCCTCAGTTGGATGCGCAGTTCTGAAGCACTGTCAAAGCTGGAGCGATCTGTAATCGAGTACACGATCGCATAGGCATTCCCCACCTGCATGCAGTACTCCTGTACCCAGTTCTCATCTTCCTCCTGGAAACAGAGACTTACTTATAGTATAAGGTGGCACTGAGAAAATCCTGGTACTCAGAAGACTGTAATTATCAGAGCTAAGAACGAGGTCAGAGAAATGGACCCTAGTTTCAAACTGGGAGTCTGTTATGAGAGATTAGATACATGCTTGCCATGATCTTTGGAGTCCTTGGATCATGAATGCTTAGATGAATGTTGATTGTTAAGGTCTTCTATGTCTTTCACCGAGAATGCCCTGGACTATCTCGCAATTATAAAAAAAAAAACTTGCAACGAGACATTATCTTTTGAAGAGAGACAGAGGCACGTCCTTCAAGACGGACAAGTCACGTCATACTTACAACCTTTGGAAGCAAGTCCCGTGATACACATGCAGGGCAGGTTAGAGATAATGGAAGTAGGAAAATTCGAAAGTCTCAAAAAAAAAGAAGAGTAAAGATTGCATTACTGCAAACAAATGGAAAATATTATTTGGTGAAATAACGGAACAGCGAAAAGAGATCGAATAGTGTTTGAGGATGTCTAGGGGAGAAGGGAGCAAGCCAGCAGCTGATCGAGCAAAGAGGAGGTAAAACAAAAACTGTGTTTGTTTCTCAATGTATCACCGTTTCAGAGGGGTTTCGGAGGAGCAGCCGCATCTCCTTGGGGTGCATTCAGCCACACTCTTCACAACGGCACGTAATGCTGGCGGGGAAGGAAAGGGGTTGGCGAGTGAAGCGACACTAAGACATTAAGAAAATCACCGGCCTAGTTACCAGGCCTTTCATTCATTCTTTATTAATAGCTTTTTAACTTTTCTTTTAATTCATTGGCTTTTGCCATTTCTAATGAGAGGCTAAAGCAATAGCTATTGATAATTAAAATTGACAGTCTTTCTTCATTGGTGATGGGAAGTCAGGCTAATCACACCATTCTATGTTCCATTGCTCCTCTTTGACCATGCAATATAGAGAGGGGTCTGGCACCAACTTCTCTTATGGCTCAAAAGAACCACTGAACATGGCAGTGTAACAGATATAGTAGTAGTAGTAGTAGTTTATTTATATACCGCCCTTCACAGACAAAAGGTCACAGAGCGCTGAACAGCAAATACAGTACAAATACAACAGTTAAAACAAAACATAAACAAAAACAATAAAAACAATAAATAAACAAACTGGAACTATTCAGAACTGATTAAAAGCTTGTTTAAAAAGAAATGTTTTTAGTTGTTTTTTAAAAGAATCAACAGACTTGACTCCACACAGACCACAAGGCAGGCTATTCCATAGTCTTGGTGCCACAGACTGAAAGGCACAATCCCCACGGGTTTTAGCGGAGTGTGTGGGACAACGAGAAGGCCATGTTGCCCAGATCTTAGAGTCCGGCAAGCTGTATGGCGTTGGAGCAGGCTGGTTAGGTACTCGGGAGCTTGTCCATGAAAAGCTCTAAAAGGAAGTACCAAAACTTTAAAATGAATTCTATAAAACACTGGGAGCCAGTGCAGTGTGTGCAAAATGGGGGTGATATGATCACTCCGGCTAGCGTGAGTTAGGAGCCTGGCAGCTGCATTTTGAACTAACTGAAGGCGTGAGAGAGAGGACTTGCTCAAAACTGTAAAGAGAGCATTACAGTAATCAAGCTGTGAGGAAATAACAGAATGAACAAGAATCTCCAATTTTGATTTTGAAACAACATTTCTTAGTTTTGAGAGATTTCTTAAATGAAAGAAACGCGAACGGCTGACTGACTTTACATATTCATCAAGTGTCAGGGACTGGTCAAAAATAACCCCAAGGTTACATAGACTCGACTTAATAACAGGAAAGACAGAAGATAATTTTAAACTGATCTCAGAATGAAGAACAGGAGGAGCAACAATTAGTACCTCAGTGTTTCCTGAATTCAACTGCAGGTAATTACTATTGAGCCAGTCGTTAACCTGAGACAGACAATCAACCAAAGTGACCAAAGTATTAATTTGATTAGGCTTAAATGAAAAATAAAGCTGTAAATCATCTGTATATAGATGATACGAGATGTCCTTAAAAGAGTTAAGAATCTGTGATAGGGGAAGAATACATAAAGAGACCCAGGAATCCAATGGTGACACTTATTTTTTGTTCCAAAATGTCATGAGTCTGTGTTGAATTTCATTTTTATTTACTTGTCTTTGAGCTACTTGGTAACAGGTGCTACAAAAATGTATCTATCACTTGTTTACCATTATGTAACAATATCTTACCAAAGTCTTCATAACACTTACAGAGCATCAGTGAAGTGTTTATTCAACTCTGCAATTGGACCTCCTAACAAAACATCACTTTGGAGTGTCTGAGGTGGCTTAACAGATGCACAGTTCTCTTGATATTCAATATCTAGTGTAAGACCTGTGAATCCTTCATATTAATAAGATTTTGCTATCATATCAATATGCCATACTGCACAGGGATGAAGAACCTGTTTACTGATGTTTATAAGTGTAATGAAAACCAAAAGAAACCTTTGTTAAGGTCTTTTTACATAACAGAAAATTAGTAATAGAAGAATTTTTGCAGTACTTAAGCTAAAGTGTTATGAGCTGTTTTAATCCTTTAAACTTTAAATTTGGGGTATTTCAGGGTAAGAAATCCAATTCTCATGTATGTTTTGTGATCAGAATTATTTTTCACAATGTTAGAATTATTTTGATGGTGTTTATTAGATGACATTTATTACCAGTCTAGGAAGCTCCGTTCATGTATTTTTATAATAATAATAATTCTTTGCATTTATATAGCGCTTTTTCTCACTACTCAAAGCGCTCAGCAATTGCAGGTTAAGGGCTCAACAGAGCAGAGTCCCTATTGGCGGCCCAACAGAGCAGAGTCCCTGTTGGCATTTACGGGATTCGAACCGGCAACCTTTCCGATTGCCAGTGCAGATCCCTAGCCTCAGAGCTAATTACGACACAATTCAGGTTACTGAGGGGCATAGCTTAGGAAGTTACAACCCCAGCATCAATTACAGAAAGGAATTAAAATGTCATCCAAGGCAGTCAATCTTTAAATGAGTTTGACAGATAAATTCTTAAAAGATTTTGTTGTGTTTTCTTTTGGTTTGCATGTATTTAGTCAACGACCTTTTAGCTGCATTTTTCAGCTTCATTTCTCGTGTCTAGTTTTTGTTTCGAATTAAAGTACGGTTTATCTTCCCTATTTTTGACTGCTGTATGTCTCATTTCCAGGTCTTTTCCTTAAATTTACTATTTCCTTCAGAAATAACACACAATGCATCTTTACTTATATTAGTTATTTTTTTGTTATTTATGCAGTTTCTTCTACAGGCACTGCCACTTTGGGACTTTGGTGTTTACAGTTGCTTTGTGGTTATTAGTGACATCAAGGGTTATGGATGGTGTGACAGTATAGGTCAACGGCTATAAAGATTAGCCTCTAAGGCTTTTCGGTTTGTCTAAGCTAGTGGATTCAACTTAAAACTCTGCTGTTAATTTAATTTCTTCAAAGCATCTCTGATTAGAATTTCTTTTTAGGTACTGATTGTAATTTTTGTCTTATGTCCAGCCTCTGGTTATGTGAACGTTTAATTACTGATCCTCTCACTCTTGACCACGTTTCTTGTTTTACATCCTGGGCCTTGCTTATAAATATTCTTGGACTCCTAGTTATGACCAATGCCGTTTTTTTTTTTACCTAATTCTCTCTCCCTCTTCTAATTCCTTAAATCATCTGCCATCCTCTTCTCTTTAGTACACAAGTAGGGCTGTATCTACTTTACCCAAGTGTCAGGAATTAGAAATGGTTTGTGCACTTGCCTTCTCATATAAGAAGGTTGGATCCATCATGGAATGACATGAATAACAGGATGTGCTAGTCTGCACTTACTCATTATGAAATGAAATCATGAAATGCAAAAAGGAGTCCCCCATCAATAATTCAGTCTGAATGTGTGGGGCTATCTGCAATCACTGATTAAATCATGACATACAAGTGTGGGGTTCAAATAAATAATGAACAGCCAAAAGTGGTGTGCCTAATTGGAGTTGTCAAAGAACTAACGAAACCCACTGACTACTCAATACTCAATGTATAGTGATTCTCTACAAGATCGGAAGATCAGAAAAAATCAAGAACGGGATTAACATCCAAAGTTCACAGACGATAAGGGCATTGCTGTCAGCAGTCATTGCAAAATCATAAAACATGACAGCAGGATCCATTTCAATATTTCACAATCAGTAAGGGTAGGAGTGGAGCCAAAACTAGTGTACTTTTCAGCAGTCTCTGATGAAATTATAAAAGCAAGGACGGAGTCCTCATCAAATGTGTACAGTCAAAAGATGTGGCTCTCACAGTACATCCATAAAGACTGTGAGTCATGTATTGCAAGGAATATTTCATTATTATTGGGTAGCACCATTTTGTAGCGGTAATTAGGAGTGCTTGTTTATAGAAACAAGCTCTGTGGCTTGTCACATGATTTATTACCTGTGATGTCACTGTCCTGACTCTATAAACATCTTTAACGTAGCATCCTAGCTTGGGGTTTCCTTAAAGAAACAACAAAAAAGAAACAGCAAGCCTATGAATTTAGCTGATTGGCATGGTATATTATTAGGACTTCTGGTTGCCTTTTTGGCATCATTTCTTTGCTTTGTGCATTGGGATTTGACGTTTGACTTAAATATGTCCTCACAGTATTCTGACCCTTGGCTAGGCCCCAGATCATGTCCTTTTCTCAATCTCTTTTTGGCTCAGGCCTGTTTTTTTAAATTTCCCTCCTGCCATTGTACTATACAACACATTTGTTACAACATTAATGAAATCATGAAGTAAAAGAGTGAGATGTGCATAAAAATTCATAGCCAAAAGAATGTGGCTTTTAGATATCACTGTTGAAATCACGAAATATAAGATGTAAATTCTGAACAAAAATTCCATTGGAAGTTATTAATTAAATCACAAAATGTGAATGTAACCTCTCCTTTAAAAGTATGTGACTCAAGGAAGTAGGGCTATCAGTATTCATGACTAAATAACAAAATGTGAGATTGGAGTTCCTATTAACAATACACAACCAAAAAGTATCTAGCTCTTAGGAATCATCTGTAAAATCACTGAATATAAGTGCTGGACTCCCTTCTACAAGTAACTGACTGTGATCAGAGGTAAAAATTATAAAATTGTAGTCAGTCATGGTGCCTTCGATGTTCTACAGTGAAAAGAGGTGTGATTATCAGTGATCAAAGGCAACATCACAGAAAATGACATGGGACCTCTTCTACTATTCTCTGCCCAAAAGAGCACGGTTCCAAAAGATCAATGCTAACTCCCGATGGCTGTGGTTTCCTTCTCATGAAAGCTTTTCTCTTTTTCATTCTTAAGCATGGCGCTGTTTTTCACTATCTGAGCAAGTGGACTTCTGAAAAGATCACAGGAACACTTGAATCTGTAGGCCGAATAGTCAGGCAGTAGCTCTAGCCCATGTCCATCGTAGATACCTGCTTCTCGGCCTCCCACGTATCCATCACAATCAGTGTTGTCTCTTCTCCATCCACCGTGAGTGTCCGCTCATAAGTGTCTTCTGAAAAGAAGAGATGACAAGGGGTTAGTTCATAGTCAGAAACAATTGAGGAAGGTGGAGAGACAGTAGTTGGTGCAAAAAAGTGCTTCATCGTCAACACGACCTATTCCTAATAACTGCTTCAACATCAGACTGAGGAATCTATGTACCTATGCACATACTGTAAGTCCTATTTATATTGCTATTTCAGTTTTTATGTCTACTAATTTTATCACATCACCATCTTGAAGATCAGATTTAATCCCAGAGATGACATTTTGTTTGGTTTTCTTGACGAGCACAGACGTATTTTTTATGGATTTTCACATTTGTTGCTAGTCACGTGATCACTCATATTACATGTGATGTCATTATGACCCCCCTCTTCATTTCAAATGGCAGTAAGCAGTAGTTGTAATCTTTTGATCTTTTAGTTTCTTCACTCTTCATTTATGTAAATTCTTTATTTTTATTAATTTTATTAATGTAAATTCTTTTTTATTAATTCTTGTGTGTTTTGTGTCCTTAAATACTAGACATGGTATCTGTTGGAGAGAGGTAGTAGAATAGTTAAAAAATATTTGCTATCTCTTGCCCTATGTGTACCTTCAGCGCCTTTCTTACGTATTCGTGTGTGTGTGTGTGTTTGTGTGTGTGTGAATGCCATTTCATCAGCACTCCCTCTCTTGAGCACATTTCTGTAAAGCATGTGTCTCATAATAGCACTATTTTATTATTTGTCAGGCCCCTTTCTCGTCGATGCTGTCTTTAAAGACGACGCTCTCAGCAAGCCTCACACACGTTTATTGCTCCTCGTGCATCTCACACTTGCAGTTCCTCTTTCGTCACATCACTAAAGCCAAACTGACCACTAAGATTATTCTGAGGACTGGACACACAGACCTTAACATTTTATTATATAGTAGATGTTTTTGTTTACGTTGTTTTTATATTGTATAATTCTGTAATTAGTATTATCTTATCCATTAATTATTTTGCATTTTATATGTATTATTTTATTTATTGTCCTTATTTTGTATATTTTGAGCCAAAGAGGGTGGAGCCCCCTAATGCTCCAGCTGTGTTGGATCTGATATGCTTCAGTACTGTTACTGACGCATGAACTTTTCCTCTTGTTCATTGCCTGACTTGTTTTAATATTCTGGTTTCTGGATTGTCTGCTCTAGGTATTTATTTATTTCAAACTTCAATTCTTTTTTTTAATTGAGCCATTAAACTTTTTATCTATTGGAACTTTATCATTAAGAAACCCTGTTTTTGTTCTTTGGGATAACAGTTTCAGAGTTCCTCTCTCCCTTTTTAAAGTATATAGGTTTGGACCCTTTTGAGGTTGTAGCTACAAATCTACTTTGTGTTTCTAAGCCCTTATTACAGATTAGAGGCCTAGTTTTTGAAATTGAAGCATCTTTTGAATTTTGTGAGTCCTGCAAGCACACCAAAGAGCTGGAATCTTAGCTTTAGATCAGTGGTTCCCAACCTTTTTTTGGCCATGCCTCACCTAGGCCTCTCTAAAATCATGATGTCCCCCACTGTAACATATACCTTATTCTTATTATTGTTACCTATTCAAAAAGTGAACTCCTACTCACTTGGAGGAAGTCCATAATGTCATTAATTTGGTCTAAAGAAGCTTCCAAAGAACATGGAAACAAAAGAGGGAAAGGATAGTTAAAGTACTGACAAAGAAATCACTAACAAATTGTTAAAAAAATATATAATATGAAGTAATATTGAAATACAGCAAATACAGTTTTGAAAACATATAATAAAAGACGTGATATTCATAAATATAAAATAACTTTAATGACAGCTTTTTCTGTAATATTTTGATCATTTTATATTTTTGTTATATTGCAAAATTTTATAATCATTGTTACAATTCATATTATTTTAATGGTAAAAACGATTTCTAAGTAGAAGAACCCAAGCCGGTTGTAAAATCATAAATAATTAAAGGGTTCTTCACCATCCCTTCTGTGTTTATATAAATATATAAATGTCTCTGTAAAAAATAAAAATAAAAATTATTTGTTTATTTTTTTCTATCATTTTTAACAGTGAATTTCTGTTTTTCATTTTATAAATTGTTTAACGTACCTAAATTCTCGAATTGCCCCCCTAAAAAATCAAATTGCCCCCCACGTTGGGAATCACCGCTTTAGATCAATTACAGTCAAACCAACTTGTGGTGTTAGGGTGTTGAGGGAAAAAAACTATTATACTAGGGATTCACTCTTGACTGTGACTTCACACAATGACTTTTGTTTTCTGTTTCTAAATGTGGGTGATTGGTGTTTTAATGTTTCTCTGTATTTGACATCAGCCTGCTCACAGACATTTCTCTTGTTTTTTTCCTAAAGGAAGCCTTTCATTTCCCAGTCCATAACAATTAAACAGCTTTGTTGCTTGCTGCTAGTGTGAACTGTTTTGCCGTAAACAATTTATTTTCCTATTTTGTGGTTTTATGGCTACAAAATATTTTACTTTGTGACAGCCACATCATCACATTTTCTGAGATTTTTTTCCCTTATTATTGCAACCAACATTATTATTATTATTATTAACCAACTTTTATATTGCTGCAATGCCCATTACCAGTCAGTGGGCCTGATGCTGGATCACACTCAAGCCATTTAAGACACCCGGTGTGCTATTTTGGGAATTCTCTAACTGAAAATCTATGTATTTTGTAACAAGAGTTAGGACTAATTAATATCGGTTAGAGTATGCACTTTTTGTTTTGTTTATAGACCTTGATTGCTATATTTTAGAAGTCTAAAATTTGTTGCTCATTTCTCTTTTCTAGTTTCTCAGACCTCTTGTCTGTCCTTGAGTGTGTCTTAACTTAGTTCTTCCTTCATGTATTCCCACTAGCATAGAGGAGGTTTAAAGGTACTTCCAAGAAGATGTTAGCGTTAGGACCCCTGTCTGTTTCTTTGACATCCTCTAGTTTACTTCTGTAAAGCTCTTCATATCCTAGACATCACTTTTTCCATCTCAGCATTTCTGGCTTCTACTCCCTCAGGATGAAAACAGTTAGTTTTCCATTACAGCCACAGCATGAGCAGCTTCGGGATATATTTGGCCAAGGTCATTGACCTGGTCATTTTCAAAATAACAAGGACTATTATCATAGCATAAATTATATGTTAACATACCTATTTGTGCTGTCAAATAACCGATACTGGATCTGTCTATTCAGCAATCTGTGTCCAGAAGTTTCATTACTGACCAGTGTTTTCAATAATGATTCAATGGTGTAGAACAGATTCAGATACATTAAGCACCTTGTATCCTTTACAGTTTATAACAGTTCTGTTTTCTCATTAAATTGCAAGCTCTCCTTGTTAGGACAATAATATAAAAGGTCAGCCAAAATGGGAAAATACTATTTACCCCATATGACACCCCGTAGTTCAATACCAGTGCATATGGATGAAGGTGAAAGGTAAACCAAAGTAACAAAGATCACAAAGTGAAGTTTATGTTTTAATTTTGTGATTTCCTTTTTTCCTTGTCCCTTACCAGTTGTTACATGATGTGTTTATATAGACGGGCCTTCATTATGCATTAAGACTAGTGGGTCAGCTGCTTTTAGGGTCATCTTTGCAGCCGGGTGAAGGATGGCGGGGTCAGATATGGGTGGGTTGGTTGGTAAGCCAATAAATAAATGATAATAATAGAAAATAAATAGTTACATCTCCAATAAGGCAAAAAGATGTAGACCACACACATCCAATGTCATGGCCTTACATGGCAAGGGTCTAACATCTGACCTCACTCCATTCCCTTGTCCTGCCGTGAGGGGCAGTTGAACCTGAGGGCTTTATTTGGGTTTTCTGACTCTCTTGTGGCAGTACATAGTTTATTAGTGTCTGTGCTCAGAGCAGCTCTTTTAAAATAGCATTAAAGATTAATTTGGCTCATTTTGATTTTTAAATGTATCCATCCATCCATCCATCCATTTTCCAACCCGCTGAATCCGAACACAGGGTCACGGGGGTCTGCTGGAGCCAATCCCAGCCAACACAGGGCACAAGGCAGGGAACCAATCCCGGGCAGGGTGCCAACCCACTGCAGTTTTTAAATGTATTCCTTGTCTAATTTCTGGCTTTAGTGTTTGTTTAGATTTGCTTTTTAGTTTTTGGCTTATGTTCATATGTAGTGCTCTGAATTCAATTAGTTAATTAACTTAAAGATTTTTAGCTTTTTATCTTTAATTCCATTTGTAAGACTTTGTGACTGGATTTCATTTTAACTTTGTTAAGACCTGTTTAAAGGTATTTCCTTCCCAAGTTCCTTTCGTTTTTTATTTAATTTGTTGTTTTTTATTATTCCTGCCTTAGACTCTTGTTCTCTTAATGTATTAACTCTACTAATTTTGTTATTTGATTGAGTATATTTTGTTTACATTAATTAAATAAGCATTTAGCAGTTTTTTGAAGTTTGCCTTTTGTGATTAACCACATCACTCATGTTTTCAGTCTCACTACATTAAATCTTACTTATTCTAAAGCTAAAGATTATTCTATTAGTGGAAGTAGGCATCCTGAAATCTCTTTGTCCCGCAGAATAAAAGCGCCTGTTTCTAACAGAAGTTTGACATCTTTTAAAAGCTGTGTCTGTTACATTCATGGGATTTAGTGTAAGCAGAGTGGTAGTGTCCGTCTTAAATGAGTAAAATGCTCTCCCATCTATCATGGAGTGATGTGCCTTCAGGAGCACAGATGAGTGGCATTGCTTATGATAGGAATGAAAGTGCCTTGTCGCCCATAAAATGAAAATGACAAAGAAGACTGTGCCCCTCTATAACATCTCCCAACCCCATCGACTACAAGCACTCATGTCAACAATAGGCGGCCGTAATTACTGAATGAAGTAGTGTTAATGGAGAGTATTACTAAATGCCCAGTACTCGATGTAAATATTGTATTACAGTGTCTAGGTTAGCCCACTTCCTATGTAAGTCACAAACAGCCAGGGTGAGCCCTCTTTCAGGGTTACATGGAGTTATTGCATCCTACAGAAAGGGGACCAGTAACATTTTTAGAAACAAATGTAATCCATGTAGACATTTAATCCATACTTTTCATCCCTTGAGCACAATGTGGCCTTATTGCTGTTGTGTTGGATCGTAAAACCATCAGATTCCAGTTCAAGCCCCACTGGCTGAAACTATTACTCTGAACAAGTCACTTAACAGGCCAGTGTTCCATATGCAGAACCATGGAAACAGTTGGTTAGTCATTTTTGTAAAACCTCAGTTTAACAAACATATGAGTTTAAGGAGTGCAGCTTTTGAAAGTATTGTACCACCACCCTCCTAAAACCCTCTACCAACAGACAATTTTCACAGATTTTTCTTCCTAAAGACTGCAAATTCTAAACTGGCTCCATATGAGTAAGTGTATTTGTTTGTGTTTTCTGCCATTTAATGGTGGCTACTTTGTAGCTGAGGTAGCTCCTGTCAGATGATAGATATCCAAACCCAAATGTGGCAATACATGTCAGCAAGGATCAAAATATCAGGATATTGTTGACGTGAAGCAAAGTCAGATGTTACCAGGAGATGTTTTGGGTTTAATCGAGTGTCCATTTTAAGAATACACTATAGCAGCATGTTAAGCAATTCTGGAATTAGGTCACTGTGTTACGGTGGCATATCTGTTCACAATCAAGCTAAAGAGAGTAGCAGTGGTGGTTAAACTTTATGTTAACTAAAGTGACTTAAAGGTCAAAAAGAGACAAAAATTCCATCCATATTGGTGCAATGTGAGCAATGCCAAGTTCATGCCCAGTGTCACAATGCAAGTAAATGGAGTAGACGTAATCGAACCAGCACACCCAGGGTTTACAATCCAAATGATTCCCCACTTTGACATCCTACAGAATTTACTAATATACAAATAGCATAAGCATAACCACTTGAGCAATAAGGAAAGAAGAAAATAACCAAGTTGACAGGCTTGAGGGCACAATCAGCACTTATTCAGTTATTGACTATCTGCTCTTGCCTGCAATGAGCGTTCGATTCCATGTTTTCAAATGTAGGTCGAAAAACGGAAGGAAAGGAAGGATTTAAACAGACATTATTGCTTCAATATGAGCTACTCATCTTTAAACTTTTTTGAAGGTTCTTAAAATGAATGATGCGAAACACCTCCAGGAATTATAATCTTAATGGCAGTTTTAATAGAAGCCCTTGTAAATGCTGTACTTAATGTGCTATTACATATTTTAGGACAGGCACCAATTTGGCCATTCAGAATAGTTTTTATTGTCACATAAAAACAAACTGAATATTTTACTATCAGTCCTTAATTTTTACCCTCGCTGATTCTGCATGCCTTCCTATAGTTGTGTGCTAAAGCTTCCAATAGAATGCAAAAGATTGTTTGCTGAGTAGCTGGGAGATCGCAGCTTTACTAAAAAGCTGAAAACTAAAGTCCTGCATGTGAAAAAATTAAATGAAATCTTTTGCATTCTTGCGTTTAAGATGGGATATCCCCGTGCTTATTGTATTTCTGAACGCTGAACAGGTTCATGTCGACTTCTAGCCAGTCCTGCTCTAACTCAGCTCCTACGTACGCTACTTCAAGTTCATTTCTGTAAGCAAGTTTTCTCCGTGTTTCTGTGATTTGTCATGAATTTGAAAAGTCGCGCATTGCACTTTAGCTTCTGTTATTTGTGCATTTAAAACAACCCCGTGGTGACCTACACTGTGGAAGACACTATATTAAATAAGGATTGATTTCCACGATCGCCTCTTCTGACTTTCTCTTTGTAGCACAAACGTCTCCATTATTTCACTCGCCTTCTCATTCACTAGAGATATACGAATGTTCACTTGGTCAGCTTAAATGCAACCCATCTATTATGACGATTACCACCTACCTCCGAGATGGTCACTGGAGTCTTTTTCTTGTATTCCCGCAAAAATGTTAGCTAGGCTGGACTTGCCTACTCCCGGGTCCCCTAGCAGGACCACCCGATAAAGGCAGTCCGCCTCCGAAGTGTCGGACTCGGCCGAGTCAGAAGACCAGCTCCCCCGAGGCTGCGGTGTCGTGTCTCCCTGGTGGTAGGACGCAGAATGTCCAAGGTTTGGATGGTTGAAGTTCGGAGGGAGATCTCTGTCCAAAGGGCTAGGCTGGTGACCGACGGGGAGGGGTGTGCTAGCCCTCCGTCGCAGAGTCTCTTTGGTGTCTCTCTGCGTGTTGAGAGTCATCGCGGCTATCCAGTAAACTTCAGCTGTTAGATAATATTACAAAATAAAGAATCGGTGTATATGGAATCGTCCATCCGAGACTCCCCTGTTCGGAGCAAAGTACTGCTGACAGTTCCAGCTCGCCCAGACGCCAGGCGGAGAGTACTGTCCACTTGGGGACAGTTCTCGTATTAGGTGCAGAACAGGACGGGTATCAGGTAGCCAGTTCTCTGTAACGATACGCTCCCGCAGCCATGGCAACCGTTCACAAAGTTCCAAAACACTTTTAAAAATTTAATCTTCGCACTCCTGCCCGCAGCGTCGAGTCTGGCAATCTCTCGTCACAAGCGGAGCAGCTTCGCGTCTCCCTGTCCTCCCGAAAGGACACTGACAGCACAAAGGTGCCCCCCTTCGGGGACTCGCAGGAGCTCCGACTCTTAAGCTTGACCCTCACTTGTTAAACGGATTGGGACATTAAATGCTTTTTGTTTTCGGTCCAGCTCGATTTGAATTGGTACTTTTTTTTGTAAAGCAAATTGTCTCAGCTAGCTTATGATAGGCATATATTAGTCGATCTTTGTAAGATTTAGTTTAAACTAATTCAGTTATGTTTAAAATGGCTGCCTATCTGTCCGTTTTGTAACTTTTTTTTAATATGGTTTTGATCATTTACGATATGGTTACATATTTCGCGTTAATTCAGATCGGTTCCAAATTCTTACTTTTAAGCATTATTCGCACCGATTCCTCATTTGGAGAGCAACGTTTAAATTAGATTTATCCAAAAATAATTTTAAATATCAGAAAAAACATAACTCCTCCAGTCTTGACTAGGAAAACAAAAAGGACTGATTTCAGTAATGCATCTCTGCGAAGTTAGAGCCGACTTGAAAACTCGTAGTTTCGTGCGTAACAGGATGGATAGACCGTTTGAATCTTTTCTGAATTTAAATCTGCACACCCCCTGAAAGATAAGCAAAACGAGAAGACACTAGCAGTTCTCTTCATGGACGACTACGTGCCAAGTTTCTGATCCTTTTAAAGGGACGGTATGTACTCAGCTTGGTCCCTGCTGGTCATAGACTGATGTTTTCCAGTTTAACTAAAGCTTCATAACGTGCGCATTCTGGAAGACTTGATTGCGTAGTTTTCATGCTGTGGGCATCCTCATTCTGCTCAGAGGAGCCTCTGCTTTCTACCTTCAAGCCAGCAGCAACATTCGAAGTCTGTTCATACATCGATCCCGCAAGGTCCCAAAGGTCAGGGGACCTCATTGACAAGTAAACCAGTCTTGGAAGCTGAACCCAAAGTATATTATTGTAGTGTGAATTATGTTATATGCTCAGCTGGTATATTATTATTATTTGGCAGGAGCCTTTATCCAAGGTGACTTATACAACATTTCTTCTGTTGCTTTCCAGTTGGAGCACAGGCAGGTGAAGTGCCTTACTCATGGTTGCACATTATAAGTTGCGCACCTTCAACCTCAGGGTCTGAAGTCCAAAGCCTTAACCACTACACAACAATCCTCTATTGAAGCTCTAAGTTTGTGTTGATGTCCTATAAGTGAAAAGAAACATTGATGTTTGTTTAATCAGTATACTTTAATTTAACATATCTTTAGGGTGGTAGTGAGGGGGAGTCTTATCAGGGGTCTGCAGAGCTGGGATAAATCCTTGAGTCTGTGGATGGTAAATATGTTCAGGTATCATTTTTGGCTGAGAACAAAATACATGCTAGTTACAATCATGTTACAAAAATCTCAACAAGACATCATCCATTAGGCAGCAGTTCATTAAACAACAGTCTTCAAATGCTTCTTATACATACAGTATTGAGAGATCAGGGCCCTATCCCCTCTTTGATTTTTCTCAGAAAAAAAAATTGAAGACTGGAGGGATTTCTCCATGTCCTTTTGCGCTATGATCAGGGTGGAAACAAAATGGGCAGAATAAAAGATTAGAGGCTTTATGATATTATTCTTGTACACTCCTGAAAAAAGGTTAGGGACAGGGTGCAATAGATCAGGGACTAAAGCCTTTGATTCTCCTATACACTGCCTAATCCAGCAATGTCACTGAGTTCTAATGAAGGTAGGTAATTTGTTTCATCAGCTAGCAACTATACATGAACTGAGATTTGACGGCAGACTCAGTTCACCAGCAGGCCTGAGCAGCTGAGAAGAAGCATAGGAACTCACCGTTGTCTACATACACACAGGCGCTGACATGTTGACTAATCTGTAGGAAAGTATCAAAGATTTGAATTTAATGCAAATGCCATTACAGGAAGCCACTGTAGTGATCTGAAAAGCAGAGTGATGTGCCTCCCTCAGCTAGGTTGCACATCAGACATGTTGTTATATTTTGAATCACCTACAGTAACCTGGGGCCTCATGTATAACGCCGTGCGTAGAACTCACACTATAACATGGCGTAAGCACAAAACCGGGAATGTGCGTACACACAGAAAAATCCAGATGCAAGAATCTGTGCGTACGCAAACTTTCACGTTCTTCCACTAAATAAATCCCAATCAGCGTGAAAAGTAACGCACGTGCACGCGCCTTCTGTCTCGCCCCAACTCCTCCCAGAAATATGCCTCTTTGAATATGCAAATCGATATAAATAGCCTTCTGTGAAAAGACAATGGGAAAAGCACGGGGGAAAATATAAGAATTTCAGCGAATACCAAGAGGAGGCAAAGGAAAAACGTACTATTTGTTGGTTTAAATAGTAGTATAATCAACAAAAGAAAGTTGATTGAGTGACATAGTGTCGGAGAAACTCGAAAGCTCAAGTTCACAAAGTCGCACTCAGTGCCCGAAATAAAAAAGAAGTTGTCACATATCAAAGTTGGCGTGAAAAGGTGACTCGTAGCGGACCGTCTGAGTGTCATATGAAAGCTTATTAGGGTACAGAGAAAAAAATAGGCACACAGTGGGAAAAAAGCAGGAAATGTCAACTTTAATCTCGAAATTTCCACTTTAATCACGTAGTTTATTTTGTCATTAAAGTAGAACATCATAAACTTCATCTTAAAATCGTTTATTTTACTAGTTTCTCAAATCCCATCGTAACTAAAGTAGCACGTTAAATGCTTTGTTCTGTGTTTGATCTTCTATGTGCTCTATGTGTGTGAATCACTATGTGCTTCCGTTCCTTCTCTTTCTCCGACAGGACACAGAATCCATTACATTCGTGATATTACAGCTCTCTGAATAATTAAAATACTGAGATGTATACGTGATATCTTTTTCATGATGATAGGAATGAAAGCATGTTATTAAACATGGGAATACGGTGGCGCAGTGATTGTTCATATCTCACGCAAGAGGCTTGCTACGCCATGCGTGACCTTCGATGAAATAATTTATTACAGAAGTACTGTCTCTTTCAAACGTACTAACCTCCAATTCCTGTCCTTACTTTTCTTTCTCCAAATACCCAATTGCCACACAATCAGCTCTGTAATAGACATTAAGCCATCTGTAAGCTTAGAACGCCAATTCTTCAAAACTTTTAAGGAACATTGAAATATCTTCATAGTACATGTTTAATTATTCTATCCGTTTATCCTTCCAGTGTCGCGTCAGCACCAGCAATAATACAGCGCAAGGCAGGAGCTATCCGTGAACTAGCTAGCGCTGCAGCACCGTGCCCTCACATGTTTAATTATTAACAATACTGATCATTTAAATGAAGTTAAAGTTTTATCTGTATACTATAAGCAACATATTTTGCTGCATTTCATCTTAAAAATGATATCATCATCATATACACTTTATAAAGTGGCGCAGGTTGTGCAATATAACTGTAGTGCAAGTTTACAGTGGGGTAATTGTACTTATAAGTACAAACAGTTCTACAAGGAACACTTAATTGAGTGCGTTTATAGTTCTTGGGATGAAACTGTTCCTGAAATGCGAGGTCCGTACAGGAAAGGCTTTGACGCGTTTTTACGTGACTGAGGTAGTGTCTGCTTCATGCTGTGTACCGATAATTCTCTTTCCGATCAGCTGCTGCTGTGATTCCCCACTCAGATACAGTGATATAAATACTCCGAGTGGTGCAGTGAGAGTAATATGGAAAAAGATGATCTGCTGTGGCAACCCTTAACGGGAGCAGCTGAAAGAAGAACAAGATGCAGTGAGAGTAACAACGCTAAAGCAGTTATGGTATTTGGAATACTATGGCTATTCTCTGGACCATTATATTGCTACAGATTAATTACAATCAGATGCATTACACTAATAAATAATATGCAGTTAATTTCAGTGTATTTATAAAGCCGCGTCAGGAATGTGGGTCTAAGAAAGAAAGGGTAACCACACAGGAACAGTAGCACTGCTTTGATGCTGGGTGCCGCCAGTCTGCAAAACTGAGCGGAGAAATTGCGTACACCAGGGTATGAGGTACCGTGGAAATGTGCGTGGCTTTACACCAAGTTTAGGTTTTATACATTGCAATTTGAGCGTGGAAACATTCGTACACAACATTTCTGTGCGTACGCACCGTTTATACATGAGACCCCTGGTGACACAAGCCAGTACTTTTGCCAGCAGAAAGTTGTGACAAGACCAAAGCCTGGACTAGGAGTTGTGCTGCATATTCTATCACATGCAATATGATCTTCGTGGATGTTGTATACAGTCATTCTGAAAGAGAGACCATTGAAACATGGTCATTGAAGGATTGCTGGTCATCAGTCACCATCCCAATCATTTCTCATTTGTGTAAATGCTATTGTCAGACACATTTCTTGTAGAGAGAAAGAAACGATATTCACTCACGGGCATTTAAACGTTGCATTGTCACAATGTAATTCCAAACATGGAATCAAAATTCAATGCAATATTGATGAAAAGGTAAAAGCGAAAAGAGATCGAATATATGGACATAGGTGATATGACAGGAGTGCGCAGCGCAAGATGCAGATCACGCAGCATGGCAGCAGAAGCAAGCCAGCAGGTGATCAAGCAAAGAGGAGGTTAAAAAAAAAAACTGTATTTGTTTCCCATTGTATCACCGTTTAAGAGAGTGTTTCGTCTCCTTGGGGTGTGTTCAGACCCCATCTTCACAACGTGAGCGGCAGACACACGAAATGGCATAGCACAGGCCCTTGGATGGGGGGGGGGGGGTTGGCAAGCGAAGCGAGCAGGGGGCAAAGCCCCCTAATCTAACCTAATCTAATGTAATGTTATGGAATTTTGTATATAAAACACACTTTGATTTTCTCATTCTGTAGATGTTATCCATTTATATCCTCAATACTTATTTATGTCTCTCTATTATAAAAGAATATCCTGAGACGAGACGAGACGAGACAATTTCCTAGAGAATTTTATCAAGTCCCATGAGATGAGACTTTTGCCATGAGATTTTTTCAACTCCTCTCAACCATATTCAACCACACACACGGTCCTCTCACCTCTCATTCGTGTGAATGCTTTTGACAGACACAGTTCCTGCTCTCTCAGCTCTTATTAATTTTTACGTTTTCCTCACTTTAAGATCCCAAATAAAGAAGACATATTATGTCCAACTGTTATTGAAAAATTTTATCACAAAGGGTTATTAACAGTGTAAGAAAAGGCGATATATTGCACCGACCTGACACAGATTGACACGGAGGCACGTATAAAATAAATAAACTATTTAATTTTCTTCAGCTGGAGGGCACATCTTCCCCGTAATCCCTCCAGCCACAACACAGTCCCAAACACAGTACACAAGTAACACCAATCACTCTCTCTTCTTTCACCACTCCTCCCTGGCAACCTCGTCCTCTTCCTCCTGATTCTGGTCACTGAGTGGTGGTCGCTGGCTTCCTTTATTGGGCACCCAGAAGTGCTCCAGGTGCTTGATTGCCGACACCCGGCTGCACCTTCGGGTGTGGCGAGACCAATGCCCAAAAGGGGCCAGCAGCTCCTGCTGCAGCACCCCCTGGTGGCACCTGCGGAACCCAACAGGGCTGCACAGAACTCCAAACCCCATGAAGCCCTGGGGGAGTCCATGGCACCGCTGCAACCCAGGGATTTAGAAAAATATTTAGAAAAAATATTGTCACCAGAATAAATTATTTGTTTTTCAAAATCAGACACACACATTTAAGCTATGCTGGGGCTCAAAGCTGCACCCATACCAACGACTTTATGTTGGCAAAAATCTGATAATCAAAGACAAAGAAAATGCAATTGAGAATAATATTGATAAGTTTGCAGAAAAGTGTAACAGAGTATCCTGAACAATGTGTTGAGCAGTGTTTTGGGGATGCTGGTATGTAATGATTCTGTATCCATAATTGCAATACTACAACCTTCACTACAGGAAATATCTTGTAGGAGACTTATAACATGGCTGGAGCAGCACAGAGACAAATAGAGCTATGCAGATGTGAATACCTTTGGCCGGGGTTATAAAATTGAATTGTTGGCTGAAACTAAGGATCTGCTGGGGAAATTTCCAGATTTTTGTGTATTATTGGCAACCTATTAAAATAGGTAGACAGGGATGTGGACTAAACAAACATTTTCCTGTTTTTGCATCAAGTGGTTCAACAGAATGAGGTTGACTATTGATGATATCATTGATATCATTAAAGCAGTGATATGCAGAATGGGGTTCTTATTGAGCAAATCATAACATTTGGAATCACTGAGCTGTTTTAAACCTTCACTGATATACACAGAAGTGTTCATTACAATAGCTTTTATTTATATAGATTATTTGCTGATATTATTATTATTCTATACTCTGCTACCTATACTTACCATTAGTATTAGTTAAGCTATTATAAGCAGGCTTTATTTTATTGTGATGGCTTATTTGGTCATTACTAATTATAACCATAAGTCAAACGTGACGTTGAAGAACTGTCATCAAAACTGAAATCATAGTTAATAAGTAAAATTGTGACCATAAACACATTTGTAATCCATAACCAAAACTATGACCACAAGACATGACCATGAGTAAACTGGTAACTATGATAGTAGAGGGAGAAAGTAACCCTTGAAGGGACAGGGGTATTGGCTACAGTGCTGTCCTTAGGCAAAGCTTAGCCTTTTATTTACTTGAAGACCTTTAGGTGACTTCCAAAGCTATTAACCAGCTGAGGTCATAGTTGACTATAATTAGCAAACAATAAAAACCAAATAAAGCCCAGGGCAAAGCTCAAACTGAATTATGACAATTGGTATCTTCTGTAAGGTACAAGATCATCAGCAGATATGGACATGGACTGCTTCAGGCATTCTAATACACCTGCAGAACAAATCAACATTCTAATTTAAGAAAGAAACTTATCTTGTACTAAGACAAATGTCAAAAATCCTCTCTGAGTCAGAAACCAGGCAGGAGGAAACCTGTTCATCCATCCGGTTATACCCTAACTACAGGGTCACGGGAGTCTGCTGGAGCCAATCCCAGCCAACACAGGGTGCAAGGCAGGAAACAAACCCCGGGCAGGGTGTCAGCCTACTGCAGGGCACACACACCAAGCACACACTAGGGACAATTTAGGATCGCCAATACACCTAACCTGCATGTCTTTGGACTGTGGGAGGAAACCCAGGCAGACACGGGGAGAACATGCAAACTCCATGCAGGAAGGACCCGGGAAGCGAACCCAGGTCTCCTAATTGCAAGGCAGCAGTGCTACCACTGCGCCACCGTGCCGCCCAAACCTGTTCTTTGTGTCTTTAATTTTCACTTCAGCAAATGCTGAAGAGGGAGCTTTCATCACAGCAGTCTGTTAGAAAATGGTCAAAAATAACGGCAGAGGTTCACTTCATAAACAACTGAATTTGCATAACAATGCTGATTAATGCATACATGTACTCTGATTGGTTTGTTGACTTACACCCAAAACCTTGAGTTACGAGCCAAAATTCGAAATACGAGCCATCAAAGAGCTTGTCGTCACACATTCCGAGGAACTGACGATGAAGGAGTTGACGGAACTACAGGCGCGGCAACATATGGAGGTTCTGCAGAAGATTGGTATTGCGGAGGAGGTTATCTCTTAAAGTGAGATAAAGGAAGTGTTTGCAAAGTGGGAAAAAGTTTCGAACTTTAAAGAAAAGAAACACCCTGAAAAAGTTACAACTGGTCGTGCAGCAGCGCTATTTAATGACACTTGCCTAACACTTGACTTCATTGAAAAGAAACCCTGAAAAAGTTGCAACTGATCGTGCAGCAGCTCTATTTAATGACTTGCCTAACGCTTGATTTTATTGAAAAGAAATCCTGAAAAAGCTACAACTGATCGTACAGCGATGCTATTTAATGACTTGCCTAACACTTGACTTTATTGAAAAGAAACCCTGAAAAAGTTGCAACTGATCGTGCAGCGGCTCTATTTAATGACTTGCCTAACGCTTGACTTTATTGAAAAGAAACCCTGAAAAAGCTACAATTGATCGTACAGCGATGCTATTTAATGACTTGCCTAATGCTTGACTTTATTGAAAAGAAACCCTGAAAAAGCTACAACTGATTGTGCAGCGGCTCTATTTAATGACTTGCCTAACGCTTGACTTTATTGAAAAGAAACCCTGAAAAAGCTACAACTGATCGTGCAGCGATGCTATTTAATGACTTGCCTAACGCTTGACTTTATTGAAAAGAAACCCTGAAAAAGTTGCAACTGATCGTGCAGCGGTGTTATTGAATGACTTGCCTAACGCTTGACTTTATTGAAAAGAAACCCTGAAAAAGTTGCAACTGATCATGCAGCGGTGCTATTTAATGACTTGCCTAACGCTTGACTTTATTGAAAAGAAACCCCAAAAAAGCTACAACTGATCGTGCAGTGGCGCTATTTAATGACTTGTCTAACACTTGACTTTATTGAAAAGAAACCCTGAAAAAGTTGCAACTGATCGTGCAGCGGCTCTATTTAATGACTTGCCTAACGCTTGACTTTATTGAAAAGAAACCCTGAAAAAGCTACAATTGATCGTACAGCGATGCTATTTAATGACTTGCCTAACGCTTGACTTTATTGAAAAGAAACCCTGAAAAAGCTACAACTGATTGTGCAGCGGCTCTATTTAATGACTTGCCTAACGCTTGACTTTATTGAAAAGAAACCCTGAAAAAGCTACAACTGATCGTGCAGCGATGCTATTTAATGACTTGCCTAACGCTTGACTTTATTGAAAAGAAACCCTGAAAAAGTTGCAACTGATCGTGCAGCGGTGTTATTGAATGACTTGCCTAACGCTTGACTTTATTGAAAAGAAACCCTGAAAAAGTTGCAACTGATCGTACAGCGGTGCTATTGAATGACTTGCCTAATGCTTGACTTTATTGAAAAGAAACCCTGAAAAAGTTGCAACTGATCATGCAGCGGTGCTATTTAATGACTTGCCTAACGCTTGACTTTATTGAAAAGAAACCCCAAAAAAGCTACAACTGATCGTGCAGTGGCGCTATTTAATGACTTGTCTAACACTTGATTTTATTGAAAAGAAACCCTGAAAAAGTTGCAACTGATCATGCAGCGGTGCTATTGAATGACACTTGCCTAACTCATTTCAGAAACATTGTAAAGGGGAGGACTAATCAAAGCTCCTTGGATAGGTTTCTATTGAAACGCCTTGAGAATGAAAGTGATGAAAGCGTGGCAAAAAAGAAAAAAACTAGTGAAGAAGAAAATTAAGTTAAGCAGAAGTGAAAGAAAAAAACATTACAATACGCTAATCGGCTTCGCCAACATCTGTTTATTTCTTTAGATTATCTTTTATGTATTAGGTTTTATTTTGTTTGTATACAATATTTGTTCATTATAAATACATTTTTCTTATGTTGAAAACATTTAACAAAAAATTGGAGTGGTTTTTGGGGGCTGGCACGAATTAATCTCATTTCAATTAATTTCAATGGGGAAAACTGATTTGAGATACGACCATTTTGACTTACGAGCTCAGTCACGGAACGAATTAAACTCGTATGTCAAGGTACCACTGTACTAGGGGGCTTCACTCCCTGCTTGTTTCGCTCACAAATCCCCCGGCCTGTGATACGTGCCAGCCACTTTGCATCTTTGCCACTTTGCGTATGTAGATTTCACTTTCACCAAACAACAAATCTTTTAATTCTTGCGGATATGCCTCTTCATTGAGAAGAAAAACTAGTTTTCCCTGATGGCAACACTAATTAGACGATCTACAAGTCTCCGACTTAAAGTTTAAAGCCAAACAATATCTACATACTTCTGTCATATCACCTATGTCCATATATTCGATCTCTTTTCGCTGTTCTGTTACTTCACCAAGTAATAATTTCCATTTGTTTGCGCTAATGCGATCTTTACTATAATTTTTTTGAGACTTTCGAATTTTCGTACTTCCATTATCTCTAACCTGCTCTGCATGTGTATCGTGCCAACATTTTTTAACCACTTTCCGATGTTCTACTTTATCTTCTACTCTTTGTCTTTTATTTCCGACTCTGCTTGTAGCTGAGAGCGCAGGAACTGTGTCTGACAATATCATTCACACAAATGAGAAGTGAGTGGACCGAGTGGCCGTGGTTGTAAATGTTTGAGAGGAGAGCGGGACTTGTCAAAATCTCTTGGCAAAAAGTCTTGTCTCGCGGGACCTGAAATTATTTCTCACGGGAGTAGAAATTCTCGTCCCAGGATTTCCTTTTATAATAGATATTTTGTGTATTACATCAAACTTCCTCCTAGTACATTCTTGTCTTTTATTTACCATTTCAGTAGTTCTCCTCATGACATTTCTAAAACAAATTCTTATATATTTTAATATGCACTGCAAACCAAAATACTTCACGCACAAACTGTGTTACCCTAAAATTATTCTCTTACACTACTCGTATTCAGTTATCTCACTACAGATTATAAAAGCAAACAGCAGCAATACAATTAGTTTCTGCCACACATTCATTTGTTTAAAATGTGCAAGGGTCAGAGGAGAGGCAGGCCTTTCTCTCAAAGTACATCCATGGATGTAGGTCATAGATACTGCAAAAACAATATCAGAAATATAGGAAAATGTCAGATTGTGTAAAAGTGTGATATGGAGATATACTATTATCCCCTCCACTGAGGTATTACGTTTTACAAATAGATAAAGTGCAATGTGTTTGCGTCCCTTTGTCCTGGGCTGTAAAGTCAAGAATTATTGAGGTCTAAAGGACTAATTTGTTTGCTGCAAAGTCAGTTAGTCAGCATGGGACATTTGCAAGTCATCACAACCAAGAAAAGTGCTATTGAGACCAAAGTAGCACAAAGGGAGGGTTATTCATAAAATAAAACACACAGATGTTGATCAGCAATGAGAAAAGTACTTTTACAAAAAAGAAGAAGAAGAAAATAATGGGAACAGTACAATATACCTAAAGCCCCTTTGAGTCTTCAACTTTTGTCTAATCAATGGGGTGCCTACTGCTCTTATACACAACACTGCTTCCTTCTTTATGTCTCATTGCTTCTCGTATCATCATCATTATTATTATTATTATACATATTTTAAGTATATCTTAATTTTATTGAATTTTTTTAAATCAAATAACACTCCATACACATAACTCGAGTTTTACAAAAAGAAAAAAAAAAAAGGAGTTAGGTTCGAAACAAATCAACCCCAACCCCTGAGAAAGAGAGCTAGGCCAGCAGAGTAAAGCATCATGCTAGAAAAGACAAATGAATAGATAAAATAATAAATGAATAAAGATAAATGTAGTAAAAGAGGGGAGAGAACCTGCTTCCTCAATTTAAATGTTTGTTCTAAAATGTTATTGATTAGATCCTGCCAGGTTTTGAAAAAGTTTTGCACAGATCCTGTAAGTGAGAATTTGATTTTTTTCCAGTTTCAAATAATATATAACATCAGTTACCCACTGACTTAGAATAGGAGAGTTAGAATTCTTCCAATTGAGGAAGACGAGTCTACGTGTCAATAGTGAAGTAAAGGCAATCACAGTTTGTTTGTCCTTCTCCATTTTAAGCCCCTCTGTGAGCCCACCAAACACAGCTGTTAGTGGATTAGGAGAGATTGTGACTCCAGGGCTGTCTGAAAGGCATTTGAAGATTTTGGTCCAGAATGATGTTAATTTGGTGCAGGCCCAAAACATGTGGCCCAGTGAGGCCGGAGCTTGATTGCAGCGTTTGCAGGTTGGATTTTGCCCTGGAAACATTTTGGACAATTTTAAACGAGAGAGATGTGCTGATATATAATTTTAAGTTGAATAATTTTATGCTTTGCGCATATGGAGCTCGAGTGAATTCTGTGCATTGCTACTTTCCACTCCTTTTCTGAAATATTGAGTATGAGATCCTTTTCCCACTTTTCTCTTGGATCTTTGAAAGGGAGGGACTGTAAAATAATTTGATATATTACAGAAATGCTGTCTGAGTCCTTGAGACTGAGCAATATTTTTTCTAGTATAGAGTGTGATAGATTGAGGTCTCCGTGACCCCTTGAACCCTCAGACTAGACGTCAGACACCAGGTAAAAGTCCAAATAATGATTTATTAATAATAATAATTGTGCACAAAGCACCCTCCTCTCCACAATACTCAATAATAATAATAATAATAATAATAATAACAATAATCCTCCACACTCCCAGACACTTTGCCACCCTTCCTCCCAGCTCAGCTCAGTGTACTGGGCTTCCCAGAGTCCTTTTATACACCCTGACCCGGAGGTGTTCCCATTCAACAGTCCACAGTTCCTTTTCCCTTCCGGGTCAGGGTAAACAGTCCTTTTCTTCGTCCGTTTATAGAAGATGGACGTCTGAAGCAGAGCTCCGCTAGCAGCGGCTTTATTTTCCCACGTATTTCATATTATTTAGAGGTATCCTGTATTTAACCCGACCAAGGAACTTCCACTACAATATACAAGCATGAGTAACAAGAAGAAAAGTCAGAAAGAACCGGAAAAGAAACTTAAAGCTGCATCAAAGTCCGGACAGACTTCCGGCCTGAGTGCAAGTGTAAGGTATGGCCTCACGGAGACTGACCTGGAACAGGCAGAAGAGTGCGCAGAATTCCTAGGACCCCGCTCCATTGTATCGTCTCCAGTCGAGAGTGAAAATGGGAGCAAAGGCGCAAGTGATACAGGTCGCGAGGGATCGCCGATTTCTGAGGGTCATTCGAGACTAGAAAGGGCTCTGCAGGACGTGCTCTCATCTACTCATCGCGAGCCTGTAACAGGAGCTGCATTTTCACTTGCGGAGCACGAAAGCAGAAGCGAACTGTCCGAACTGAAAGAGATGATCGCTACACAGAAAGAGATGATCGCTACACTGGCCACTGCCATGGTTACGGCCATGAATGAGCTTAAGAAAGATAACACAAATGATCTTAAGAAGGTGGCCATTGAGCTCAAGAAGGATAACAAAGATAAGGAAACGCGTCTATTTAAACGTTTCGACGTGAACTTTAAAGGCATGTTGGAGAAATTAGTGGAACACATTGAAGAAACTAATTCCAAACTGAAAAGGCTTGATGATCATATTAATGACGTTTCAGATCAGCTGGAAGACGTTAAGCAGGGACTCACGGCTCGAGTGGAAACAGCGGAACAACTGGCATCTAACGCCGATGAAAAAGCCACAGCTGCGAACTCGGAATACAAAAAACTTGGAGACAGACTTGCAGCCCTGGAGGATGGGTGCAGAAGAAATAATATAAGAATTGAGGGTATACCTGAGAAACGAGAAAGCTCAAGCCCAGTGAAATTTGCAGTAGAATTACTGTCTAAAATAATTGGAGATGACTTTAAACTTGACAATGAGATAGCCACGGCTTATCGCACAAAGATACCAAGCGCCTTTAAACCTAGGTCTTTTATTGTCCGCTTCGAGCGACTAAGATGTAAGCTTGATGTGATGGCACTTCTCAGACACAAGCAAGAGATTATATTCGAAAATAATCTTATTCGCATTTTTCCCGATTTCTCACCATCAACAGCTGCAAAACGCAGATCCTGCATCGACATTAAAAGGATGCTATGGGAAGCCGATATCAAATACAGCCTCTTGTATCCTGCCAAACTGAAAGTGGAAGTTCAAGATCGACATTATATTTTCTTCAGCAAAGAAGAAGCTGGAAAAGAATTAAAGAAGCTGTTTCCGACACTTTTTTGAAAGTTAATTAAAATTAAAGGGCCGTATTCTATCAAGGCACGGGAAGGACCTATGATCTGATCGCTGGATCCATGTTTAAAGAGACTGGTATTATAATTATACATCCCTTATTTTCTTTTTTTTTTCTTTTTTTTATCTGGACTTTATATGTTATATGTTTATGTTTTAATCAGAGTTATAGAGTTATAGACGTGAGTGTGAAAATGTGGAAGTGATTAAAGTAGAATTCGTTTTATTATTATTATTTTATTTTTATTTATTTATTTTTTTTATTTCACTATACCTTAAAGTAGACTGTTTAACTTCATACCCTTGGTTTATTGCTTGTTCTACTATTTATATAATTACCATTATACTATTACAGTAGGAATTACCAGGTTTATCCTGGACTAGTTTTTAAAATCATTCCCAGGGTTGTTTTTTTTTTTTTTTTTTTTTAAATCTTAATATCTTAACTTAAAAGTGCTGAAGATTATTTCAAGCTTAAATATTGTTAATGAGAACAGTTTCGGCAGATAGTATTAAGGATTTAACTGTAAAAGATATCTCTGTTTTAATTCTGTAACGCCGCTGCAGGGTGGGGTTTGTTTTGTTTTGGACGTGCTCTGTCTCTTCGTATGTCAGAGGACTGGAACATCGCGAAGTGGGATCTAGCCTCATGTGGGGAGGCAAAATGGGGGGGTGGGGGGATAAAGGGGGGAGAGAAGGAGAGCAGGTTATATCTAATCTATTCTTGTAATCCTTATAATTATAAATATCAATGCAACAACAGGCTAAAATTCAACAACTCATGGGGAATCTTGAAACTAAGATTAAAACTGCCATATTACCAATTAAAACTATAAATGACATTAAAAACTCAGAATCAATGTCTCCATGATGGGACAGTTAACTTTGTGAGCTGGAATGTTAAAGGCCTGAATCACGAATTAAAGAGAAAGAAAGTATGCTCTCACCTAACAGGCTTAAACGCTAAAATAGTATTTCTACAGGAAACCCACTTACTAACCAAGGATCAGTTCAGATTACAAAAAGGCTGGACTGGCCAAATGTTCCATTCTAGCTTTACAAAGAAAACTAGAGGGGTGGGAATACTCATACATAGAACAGTTCCATTTGTAGCATCAGAGGTAGTGTCGGACCCTGAAGGGAGATATGTGATGGTCATGGGCAACTTATATAACAGTAAAGTGATTTTGATAAATGTTTATGCACCCAATGTTGATGATAAGGAATTCATGCAAAATCTATTGGCATCCATTCCCAATGTGAACACTCATAAAATTATAATGGCTGGGGACTTTAATTGTGTTTTAAATCCACTCTTAGATAGGACTCCTGTGACAGGGGGGACGACATCTAATACTGCAAAGATAATTACACAGTTTTTAAATGATCACAACTTATCAGACCCCTGGAGGTTTCTTAACCCAAACTCAAGAACATATTCGTTCTACTCACCAGTGCATTATAGCTACTCAAGAATTGATTATTTTTTTATAGATAATAATTTCCTGCCTACAATTAAATCATGCAAATATGACACAATTGTTATCTCTGACCATGCCCCTCTAGTCTTGGAGCTAAAATCAATAAGCCCCTCATACTCACCTCGCAGATGGCGTCTTAACCCTCTTTTATTGGCAGACGAGAACTGTACAGAATTTATATCCAAACAAATCAGCTTCTTCCTAGAGACAAACACATCCACAGAGGTTTCTGCAGGAACACTCTGGGAAACTCTAAAGGCCTTCTTAAGAGGCCAGATTATTTCATATCTTTCCCATAGAAATAAATTAGAAACCAAGAAAGTGTCAGAGCTAAGAAATGAAATTACTAGAATAGATGAAGAACAAGCCAGGCATCCAAGTGAAGCTCTTCACAGGAAAAGGCAGGCCCTGCATACAGAACTTAACATCTTAACAACTAAAGAAACTGAACAACTTATTTATAAGTTTAGACAGCATTACTATGAACACGGAGAAAAAGCTAATAAGCTTTTAGCTCAACAAATTCATAAACAAGAAGTTCACAATGCAATACCAGTAATCACCAACAAGAATGGAGAAGAAATCATCGACCATAATAAAATAATGCACACATTTAGAGATTACTATAAGTCTTTATATTCCACTGAGCCCAAAGAAGACAACACGCAATCTAATGCATTTCTGGATAATTCACAAATACCACAAATAGATGCTTTAAGTGCTGAGGAACTGGATAAACCTCTAACGCTAACAGAATTACTAGACGCTATAAAGTCACTACAAAGCGGGAAATCATCAGGCCCTGATGGTTACCCCGTAGAGTTTTATAAGAAATTCTCCACTCAGCTAGCTCCACTCTTATTGGTAACATTTACAGAAGCTAAAGACCACCAAATACTACCTCAAACATTTCGACAAGCATTAATTACCGTCTTTCCTAAACAAAATAAGGACTTGTTACAATGTGCATCATATAGACCAATTTCACTCCTGAATAATGATGTTAAGATACTCTCAAAAATCCTAGCTAGAAGGATGGAGAAAGTGCTGCCCTCGGTAATATCACAAGATCAAACTGGATTTATTAAAGGCCGACATCTATCTTCAAATCTCCGACGCTTGTTTAATGTTATATATTCACCAGCAAAATCAAACACCCCAGAGATATTACTATCATTAGACGCAGAAAAGGCATTTGACATGATCGAATGGAATTACCTTTTCACTGCATTGGAGAAATTTGGGTTTGGCCCGAATATTTGTGCTTGGATCAAACTACTGTATACCAGTCCAGAAGCTTCAGTTTGTATTAATAAAATTTGCTCAGACTACTTTAAACTAGAACGTGGTACCAGACAAGGATGTCCCTTGTCGCCACTGTTGTTTGCAATCGCTATTGAACCACTGGCGGTTCACTGCCGAAATTCTTATCAGATAAAGGGGATTGTCAGAGAAGGACTGGAACAGAAAATTTCTCTATATGCAGATGATATGGTCTTATATATATCGGACCCAGAAAACACTGTCCCTGCTGTTTTAACAGCACTAACAGAATTTCAAAAGATATCTGGTCTTAGAATTAATCTGAATAAAAGTATACTCTTTCCAGTGAACTCACAAGCATATAATATTAAATTAGACACCCTACCTTTTAACATAGCAGATCAGTTTAAATACCTAGGGGTAAATATCACAAGTAAACATAAAGCTCTTTATCAACAAAATTTTGGCGTCTGTATGGAAAAAATTAAGCAAGACTTGCATAGATGGTCAACCCTTCATCTCACTCTAGCCGGAAGAATTAACACTGTTAAGATGAATATCCTTCCTAAACTTCTCTTTTTATTTCAAAACATTTCAATATATATCAATAAATCGTTTTTTAAACAGTTAGATTCAACAATAACCTCATTCATTTGGAACTCAAAACACCCACGTATCCGAAGAGCGACCCTACAAAGACCTCAGGCAGAAGGTGGCATGGCTTTACCTAATTTTCAGTTTTATTACTGGGCAGCAAACATACAAGCCATAAAAACCTGGACACAAATAAATGCACATACACAGGCTTGGTCAGCAATAGAAGTAAAATCCTGTAGTACTTCTTTATATTCCCTGCTCTGCTCTCCAATAAATGAAAGTTATCGCAAATATACTAATAACCCAATTGTGCTTTACTCACTCAGAATATGGAACCAAATTAGGAAGCATTTTAAGATGGAAAATCTTTTATCAGTGCACCTCTGGAAGAGAACCACCTCTTTCAACCTTCGCAAGTATATCCAGTTTTTAATACCTGGAAAAGTTTTGGGATTAAAATGCTCAGAGATCTTTATATAGACAACATATTTACATCTTTTGAACAATTACGTTCAAAATTTGACCTCCCAGCTACACATTTCTTTTACTATCTTCAAATTAGAAATTTTGTTAAGCAGAAATTGCCCGACTTCCCCCACCTTGCACCCTCCACAATGCTGGAAAAAATACTGCTCAATTCCGAGGAAACAAACACTATTTCCGCAATATATAAAATCTTATTAGAGTCCCTACCTTTCAAAGATCCAAGAGGACATTGGGAAGAAGATCTCTTAATCAATATATCAGAAAAGGAGTGGAAGGTAGCAAAGCAGAGAATTCACTCGAGTTCTATATGCGCAAAGCATAGAATTATTCAACTAAAAATTATATATCGAGCTCATCTGTCTCGCTTAAAACTGTCCAAAATGTTTCCAGGCCAGGACCAACCTGCGAGCGCTGCAACCAAGCTCCTGCCTCACTGGGTCACATGTTCTGGGCCTGCACCAAACTAACATCATTTTGGACAAAAATTTTTAAGTGCCTCTCAGACAGCCTTAGTATCACAATCCCTCCTAACCCACTAACAGCTGTGTTTGGTGTCCTTCCAGATGGACTGGAATTGGAGAAGGACAAGCAAACGGTGATTGCATTCACTACACTTTTGGCACGCAGACTTATTTTGTTAAATTGGAAGAATCCTAATTCTCCTCTTATAAGTCAGTGGGAAACCGATGTTTTATATTATTTGAAATTGGAAAAAATCTAATTTTCAGTTAGAGGATCTGTACAAAATTTTTTCAAAACATGGCAGGATTTAATCAACATTATTTCAGAATAAGAGAAATAACTATTATTGCATTTAACTCCCTTCTCCATCTCTTATTTATATAGATATTTACTTCTCCCCTTCTTTTGTCTAATGTTGCCTTATTAAAAAGCTTAAAGAAATTTTCCTTTAGCTAAGCTCTCCTTCTCAGGGGTGGGGTTTGATTTGTTTTCAAATTTGTTGGGTTATAAATTGATCTGTTTGTATGGAATGATTACAATGAAAATTAATAAAATAAAAATATTAAAAAAAAAACAAAAAAAAAACTACATAGTCCATGAGGCCCTGCTGGAACTCGGGGCATGTCCACGCTGCTGGGAGAGCTCCTCCTGGCGGCCTGGGGGTGAGGGCCGGAGTAGAAAGCCGGCAATCCTTCACAAGAGGTAGGTGGGAGGTGAGGAAAATTGGGCAGGTTTAGTTTAACAAATTTTCGAATTTGAAGGTAGTGAAAGAAATGTGTTGCTGGTAAGTTAAATATGGAGGGTAATTGTTCGTAGGATGCAAAAACGTTGTCTATGTACAGATCTCTAAGTGATTTAATCCCGGATGTTTTCCAGGTATTAAAAACTGCATACGTTTGAGAGGGTGGGAAAAGGTGGTTCTCGTGCAGAGGTGCCACAACATTATTATTATTATTACTTTTCCATCTGTTTTAGCATCTCCTTCTCCCACAAAACAAACACTTGCCTCACACTATACTGAGTGACTTTTGAGTTCAATCACTGACTTACCAAGCAGGACTTTTAAGATCGAGCCTGGAATTATTTCCATGATAATGAACTTACATTTGGGATCCTGTGAGACTCCTAAGTTCTAAAAATAATTTAAAGGCCAGAGTAACACTCATGTCACTTGTCCATTACAATGGATAGCTGCAGGTCAGATACAGTTTGACATATAATCTTGCTGCCACCTGTTGCATTAGGGAAATTTAATTATCCTTTACTCCTTCCATTATTCCTGTTTTCCAGGGGTGACACTATCAGACAAGAATCAATTTCAATGCAGCTTTAACCTGAGCATTTTATGGCCCATCTCCTAGCTTGAACAACTTGACAACCCCTCCTGCCCCAGAACCAATGAGGCCTGCTTCCTTGGTAATACATATTGGTCTTTTTCGGATTAACACAGTTTAGGGTGAAAGGCACAGATTAGTGTTCATTTATGGAGAATGATGTCATCAGAAATTGTCCCTCAATCCTATCATAAGGAGGATGTCCTCACTCTGAATGAGATCTATTTCCATTCATCCATCCATTCATCATCCAATCCGCTATACCGTAACACAGGGTCACGGGGGTCTGCTGGAGCCAATCCTAGCCAACACAGGGCGCAAGGCAGGAACAAACCCTGGGAAGGGCGCCAACCCACCACAGGAAGCACACACACACACCAAGCACACACTAAGGCCAATTTAGAATCACCAATACACCTAACCTGCATGTCTTTGGACTGTGGGAGGAAACCGGAGCGCCCGGAGGAAACCCACGCAGACACGGGGAGAACTTGCAAACTCCACGCCGGGAGGACCCAGCAAGTGAACCCGGGTCTCCTTACTGCGAGGCAGTAGCACTACCACTGCGCCATCGAGATCTATTTGACTTCTTTTATTACATGATGGGTGAATCAAAGGTTTCTGAGGCTCTGACAGATCTGAACTGACTAAACCCTGAGATTTGTTTGTTCAATGTCTTAATCTTCTTTTCTGTTAAAGGGTCACAGGGAGGGTACAAGACAGGAACCAACACTGGAGGCAGCTACTAATATACAAAATAAAACAAACTTGTTGCCGATCTGGTTCTAACCAGCAGACTTAATCCCTTTGTTTATATGGTAGGTTCACACCTTCACCTGCCTACTCTAGACTGTAACACTCTTTCTCCTGGCAGATGAGCATTTACCGTCTGTTCATTTCACACTACTACTACTTTCTACTTTCCTCATCACTCAAAACTGAAAAGTTTCTGACTGTGAGGAGGTTCATCCTAGGCTGATTTTGGCTAAACACATACAGAAAATCACTTCTATGGTCTGGAACAGCCTTTCATTTGCTCCAGGGACACCACGCTAGAACTTCTGTAAGAGTTTTCTAAAATTACTGCACCTCTGACCCTTCACTTAACCTTTAAGAGCCTAACATTCATTGCAGATATATTAGAGGGAGAATGCTGCCCCATTAATCCCCTGTTTTTTCCTCCCTCCCTTTCCAAGGTGTCATACACATGTGCCTGGGAGGCAGCTAAAGGGCTCAAAAGAAGGTAATTCCCAATCAGACCAGGGGCTGGCAGAGTGCATTAATCCTGTCTCTTATCTCCTGCAGACCAAATGCGGGAAATTCCGCCTGTTTGCGCCCCAGAAGATGTCACTTCCAGTTCTGCCTTCCAAGAAGTCGCAGCCCGATGATGTAATTTCTGGGTCGGGTCCCAGGATCCTTCCTCTTCCTGCCATTTCACTATATATCCACAATGTTTACTAACCTTGGCAGTTCTGTTTTGGTCTCTGTCTGTAAAGACCATTTTCTGAACCTTTTTTCAAATTTTGCAGCCAATTCTCAAGTACCATATATACTCACGCATAAGTCGGGTCTTGAAAGCCAAAAAATCGATCATAAAATCAGACCTCAACTTATACACCCATTCAAAAATGTGACACTTAATTTTTTTTTTTTTTTTTACATCTTCTTGCCTCCTCCAATCTCACATCAGTTTCTCAGACACATCTAACTTTGTTGCAGCAGCACAGTTACCAATTTCTTTCGCTACTTCAACAACGTTTAATTTAAAACCAGCTTCATATTTTCTTCTGATCGAATGCTCTATCGTAGATAAGGGAAGCTCTTACGATAAAGGTGTATGAGGGTGTGAGATACAAAAAATACAAATCAGTGCAAACATTGCTTTGGAATAGTTTGGGTATTACCGTGTGGTCACGTAGCCACAATAGAGAGAGAGGTTAGGAGCACACGCTAATACAGTGCATTGCCGCACTTATGTAGAAAAAAAAGGCAGTGTGCTCTGCGCATTAGCATATCATAATCTCTTGCACCAATAGCGTGAGTTTTCCGCATTCGACTTATACAACCGACATTATAAAATACCAGAAATTATACGGTAAAACTTTGGCCTGGACGCTACTTTCCATAGAGTCTTAGAGCTGGACATCCTAAACAAGCTCTAAGATCCTCTTTACGACACGTGCTGTGCCACTGAGTTTGCCCAGTCTAAGAAAACTACAAAGCAGCCATTACTTCAAGAAGGGCAAAAGATCTTAAACGATATGCCAAATCTGTAGTTTACTAGTATAAAATCTCTGGAGGGGTTATAAAATGAGTTTTAAAGAATTCACCCTAAGTGTATGTAAACGTCTGACTTCAACTGTACATCTTTTAGTTTGACTCAGTACTACACAGAGCTCCAAGAGTCAGTAATCCAGTGATATGTGGTTAATGTCCCAAAAGTGATCCACCATAGTGTGTTCAAGATGTGAGGACTATTAAATATTACTAGCCAACCCGCACATAATTATGTATTGATGGGTGAACACTTCCTGAAAGACACAGTTGTCCAAATGGAGTGGGTTTGAGGATACGACTGTAATTGAATGAAGAGATGGAACTCTGGAGAGAGCAACATATAATTGTCCGTGACTGAAAACTGGGTTTGGCAGATACAGGCATATAGTTTTGAAATAGTGTCCCTGTGCCTTATTAATTGTCATTGCAAAGGCCAATCTAACAGGAAATTGCATGTAAACGTAAAAGGCAAATTTTAATCTGATGGGGTCAGGGATTCTCTCTCTCTCGCTCCTGCGTGTGTGTCTCTCTCTCTCTCACGCCTGTGTGTGTGTCTCTCTCTCACTCTCTCGCGCCTGTGTGTGTGTGTCTCTCTCTCTCGCGCGCGTGCCTGTGTGTGTGTGTCTCTCTCGCGCGCGCGCGCGCCTGTGTGCTGTAAGTGAATGAAAAGATGGAACTCTGGAGAGAGCAACATACAATTGTCCGTGACTGAACACTGGGTTTGGCAGATACAGGCATATCTTTTTGAAAGTTTGTCCCTGCACCTTATTAATTGTCATTGCAAAGGCCAATCTAACAGGAAATTGTCTGCGTGTAAAAGTAAAAGGCAAATTTGAATCTGATGTGGTCAGGGAAATCTTGGAAATATGGACAGTTTGTGACGTAGGAGCTGCGATTGTTTTACACCCCAGTACATTGCAGTGAATGCTGAAAACAGCCAGTCTAATGTCTTTACAGAGACTTCTTGCTGGCATGAGGTTTCTGAGAAGCATGACGGCTGAACCAATTTTAAGTTTGACTTTATGCGGAGGCATGCCAGTGGGAGTAATGGCTGCCAGGTGGGTCATGGGAATAACGCTGCCGGATCGCCAGTCGGCATTGTTTATAGTCGGAACTACGACGGTATTTGACCTTCTTCGAACCTCCGACTTTCGTTCTTGATTAATGAAAACATTCTTGGCAAATGCTTTCGCTCTCGTGTGAATTGTTGGCTCTGTAGTGCGTGTGCCATGGTCGGCTGCTTAGTGAATTGTTGGTGGGCGGGGCTCGGTCTTGCGTGCGTCTTGCTTGCCATGGACTTAGTGAATCTATACATATTAATAAAAGGCAAAGCCCTCACTGACTCACTGACTGACTGACTGACTGACTGACTGACTCACTCATCACTAATTCTCGAACTTCCCGTGTAGGTGGAAGGCTGAAATTTGGCAGGCTCATTCCTTACAGCTTACTTACAAAAGTTAGGCAGGTTTCATTTCGAAATTCTACGCGTAATGGCCATAACTGGAATATATTTTTTGTCCATATACTGTAATGGAGGAGGCGGAGTCACGTATCGCGTCATCACGCCTCCTACGTAATCACGTGAACTAAAAACAAGGAAGAGATTTACAGCACGAGTCAAACGCGGGAACGAAGGTAAATGACGTTAATTTTTGACTGTCTTTTAATACTGTGTAAGCATACATATTAATACGTGCAATTAAACGTGTGCATTTACGGGGTGATTTCTCAGGCTTAAAAGCTCGCCTTTTATCAAACGCGGGAACAAAGGTAACTGACGTTGTTCACTGTCTTTTAATACTGTGTAACCATACATATTAACACATGTGCAATTAAACGTGTGCATTTACGGGGTGATTTCTCAGGCTTAAAAGCTCGCCTTTTACTAAAAAGGTAAATGCAAAACTATTTTCAATCAGTTTATTGAAACGCTCCCGTTAAGGATTGCAATAACATATTCGCGAGATAAAAGAACGAAGTAGGGGGAAATGACGGAAGAGCCGCAAACAGCGAAGAGCAAAAAATTCATTAAACAATTCAGAAGGGAGCGAGTGAAGCATACAAGCATGTTCATAAGGGAAACGAAGCACGGTGTAAAACGTAAGTTTAAATTAAGTTTATAGAAACGCTCCCGCTGCGGATTGCAATAACATATTCGCGAGATAAAAGTTTAATGAGAAGACACGAGGTATAAACGAACCACACGCCGTGGCGCAACGTTAGGGGCAACAGTTTCAACCATTCTATGATCTGCTTCTCGCAACTGAAAGACGGCACATGGCGGATGTTAGCCGACTTGCTGACCGCAACGTTAGGGGCTTCAACTCTGGCGCTGACGATAGAGATTCGATTCACGAGAGGGGATGCAGTGAGTGTGTATGCCTGATGAGCCCAGAATTAGGGAGAAACACATGTCGCATACTCTTTGCATTATTTGAAAGTAAACTATTAAAACCATTCTATGATCAGCTTCTGGAAACAGAAAGAGGGCACGTGGCGGATGTAAGGCGACTTCCTGACCAACCAAAAGCGTTACCTGGCAGGTAACCACCCATACAGTCAGATTGTGATTCAGAAAACGAATGCCATGAATGTAATTACCACGATCTACATACTGTCAAATAAACTAAACACACGCCGTAGCGCGACAGCTGTGAAAAGTGAGGTTCACAAAAAAACAGATCCTTAACAAATTGTTATTGGTATATTTTCGATCCGTTTAAAAAGGTTTTCTTTTCTTATTAAAAAATTAAAAGCCGTACTTCGCCGCAACGAACCGCGAGAATTTGGCTATATATATCTGCTTCTCGCAATTAAAAGAGGGCACGTAGCGGATTTTAGACGACTTCATGACCAAACTTAAGTGTTACCTGCCATGTAGGGTTACCACTTTTAATACAAAAAAATAAGGGACACATACTGCAGCGGGTGCCACATCTCAGTGCCAACAGTTTGCAGACTGGTACTTAAAAGACCCGCCCTCCTCACTGGACAGTTAAAAAGACCAATCAAACTAACGATGACATCAAGTATTACCCAATCATAAGTAGGAAAGGAGGCATCTTCATAAAATGCGTGTGGGATGATTTGCATGAGACGCTGCTTTAAAAAAAATGATAAAAAAAATACGGGACAAATCCCATCCCGTATTGATTCAAAACGGGACGCACAATTTCATTCTCAAATGCGGCACGATTCTGTATTTTAAAGGACGGGTGGCAACCCTACAGTGCCAGGTAACCACCCATACAATCAGATTGTGATTCAGACTAGGAATGCAATGAATGTAATTACCCCGATCTACATACAAGGCGAAAGTCTTGCAACATTCAAAGATGATGGTTTGGGATAAGTACACCATACAACATAAAAGAGCTTATGAAGCCTTGAACCGAAAAAAGCAAGATCTCAGAGATCGTAAAAAAAAAAATAGGAGGTAATGTCGTTTTACTCGCTGTAGATTTTAGTCAAACATTACCAGTTATTCCACGAGGGAGACCAGCAGATGAACTCAACGCGTGTTTAAAATCCATGCTTCTCCCACGCTCGGTTATATGTCGCGTGTTCTCGGGTAGGTACACCAAAAAATGTATACATTTAAGCATGTAATGGGCAAACAAAAAATGAGGTATACCTGAAGGCACTGCAGTAGTACTTAATGTAACTTTACTTCTTAAATGTTAATGTTTTACTGTTTAATAATTTATACGCTTCTTATATGTTGTTCAAATTCTTTTATCAAAATACCAGTGACAGCGCAATGCACGATAACATGGAGTGAATACACCATACACATCCGCCCACGGCCGCCCTGGTGTGCGCAGATAGGAGTTGATTCTACAATAAAATAAAATAAAGATAAAAAGAGTAATACAATCATCACCCATAAAGCGGATAGTAGACGTGACGTACTATATGTGTACCAGATTTCAAGTCAATAGGTGAAACGGTTTGCGAGCTACAGGTGATTTAAAATCCTGGACAGACACACAAATTGCCACATAGCAAATTACAGAAGAAGATTTTACTGTTTAATAATTTATATTTATATGAAATGTGCTTCTTATATATTACTTCATATTCTCATATGATAATGATGTTAATGTTTATATTGATTTCTATGTTATTGAAACTGCATGTATGTGTGTATATGTATGTATATATATATATATATATATATATATATATATATATATATATATATATATATATACTAGCAAAATACCCGCGCTTCGCAGCAGAGTAGTGTGTTAAAGAGGTTATGAAAAAAAAGGAAACATTTTAAAAATAACGTAACATGATTGTCAATGTAATTGTGTTGTCATTGTTATAAGTGTTGCTGTCTTTTATATATATATATATATATATATTATATATATAATATACACACACACATAAACATTTATATACATATACATATATATACATATCTACATATACACATATCTACATATATATATACACACATACATAAACACACACATAAGACTTATTGACTGAAACGGGCTTTCACGAAAAAAGTTAGGGCTTTGCTACAGGATACACCCTCCACAAGTTAAGCAAGTAAAAATAAAATATATATTTCTGTTTTATTTAAACCTTTTAAGTTCGTATGCATAGCCCCATTTGGCTGTTTAATTTTTTTTTTCTTTCTTCAGTAATATTTAATCTCCTTAAAGAAAAAGAACATATCCATTTTACTTTTTTTGTATCTCTTTAGTAATATTTTACTGTAAAAGGATAACCAGTATTTAAACCTTTTATGTTACTTTATACATTTATTTTACACAATGTTGAAAAATTAATAAGAAAGCTACATATTTTGGCAGCTGCTGCTTTCATTTTCAATGAAATGAAAAAAGCTCTCCAAGAGAAAACGTCAATGAAGAAGAAACAGTTTGCACTATCTAAAAAGGAGAAACCCTCATTTATAAAAGTTTGCTGCAGATGACTTAACTGAAAATAAATGAATAGTTCCTATGTGTATAATACATATTTATCTATTTTACTTATGCCTTTATTCCACCAACTTACAACATCTGAGGTACAATTTGTTACATTACTTTTGTTTTTTGCAGCACAGGCAGGTGAAGTGACTTCCTCAGGGTCACACAGTGGTGTCAGTACCACGATTTGAACTGACAAGCTCTGGGTTTGCTGAAATATTACTGAAGAAAGAAAAAAAACGAAAACGGGCAAATGGGGCTATGCATACAAATGTCCATCCGTCCATTATCCAACCTGCCATATCCTAAATACAGGAGCCAATAAGTAGATATGTATATATACAGTATATATATGTGTATGTATGTATGTATATATGTATGTCTATATATATATATATATATATGTAGATATGTAAATTTGTATATGTATATATATGTTTATGTGGATGTGTATATACGTATGTATATGTAGATATGTGTATATGTAGATATGTATATATATGTACTGTATATGTATATATATCTTTATGTGTGTGTGTGTGTGTATATTATATATATATGACAGCAACACTCATAACAATGACAACACAATTACATTGACAATCATGTTACGTTATTTTTAAAATGTTTCCTTTTTTTTTTTTCATAACCTCTTTAACACACTACTTCTCCGCTGCGAAGCGCAGGTATTTTGCTATATATATATATATATATATCTGTATGTGTATATATATATGTGTGTGTATATATATATATATATATATATATATATATATATATATATATATATATGTGTGTGTATGTATGTGTATATATATATGTTGATATGTGGATGTGTATATGTATATATATATGTAGATATGTATATATATGTATATATGTATATGTATATATATGTTTATATGTGTGTGTGTGTATATTATATATATAAAAGACAGCAACACTCATAACAATGACAACACAATTACATTGACAATCATGTTACGTTATTTTTAAAATGTTTCCTTTTCTTTTTCATAACCTCTTTAACACACTACTTCTCCGCTGCGAAGCGCGGGTATTTTGCTATTTATCTATATATATAAACGAGAGTTGGGATCCGAGAGACTGTGTTTGTGGAGGGATGGAGAGTTAAGGCGGGTGTTGGAGTCACGTGATCATCTCCCCTCCCATTCACCTCATTTCATTCACTTCATTTCGCTCCAAGCTAAGTTCCGCAGCTGGCGCGGTCTTGCTGTTCTTGATTTGCTTTTCACATGGCCAAGTATACGTTCCATGCTCAAGAGTAAGCTCAGCGCACAACTTGGTCATATTACAACCGGAGGGGCGAACTGACAACATGGTATACAAAGAGATCCTTAACAAATAATTATTGGTATAATTTCCCTCAGTTTATTATTTAAAATTTTAAAGCAGTACTTCGCTGCTGCGAAGCGCGGGTATTTTGCTATTATATATATATATATATATATGTGAATGTATGTATGTATATATGTATGTCTATATTTATATCTATATATATATATATATATGTAAATTTGTATATGTATATATATATATATATATATATATATATATATATATGTGTATATGTGGATGTGTATATGTATATATATGTATATGTAGATATGTGTATATGTAGATATGTATATATATGTATATATGTTTATGTATATATATGGTTACATAACCTCTTTAACACACTACTTCTCCGCTGCAAAGCGCGGGTATTTTGCTATATGTATATATATATGTGTCTGTATGTGTATATATATATATATTTATATATATATATATGTGTGTGTATGTATGTATGTGTGTATATGTATGTGTATATATATATGTTGATATATGTATATATATATGTGGATGTCTATATGTATATATGTATATATATATATATATATATATATATATATATATATATATATATATATATATATATGTAGATATGTGTATATGTAGATATGTATATAAGTATATATGTTTATGTATATATATGTTTACATAACCTCTTTAACACACTACTTCTCCGCTGCGAAGCGCGGGTATTTTGCTAGTTATATATATAGATTGGTGAAGAAATTGTACTCAGAGGGTGTTTAGTCCTCATAAAATGGTAAATATATATAGTAACATGTGGCAGAGAATCTGATTTTAGACATATACAGTGTTGTGATGTAAGATTTTGCATATAACTTGATAAATATTTTGTATGTCTTTATTTGTAATTTAGGCAAAGAAATGTAATTTAGTGTTACATTATGAGAGAAGCATTCATGTTTACAACCTACTACCCACCACCAGGACTGAGTCTCTTTTAATTTTACGGCAGGATTTGTGGGCTCTAGTGCCTGAAACACGTTTGGTAAACATTTCTCTGAAGTCTCTCATCCCCCACACAAAGCCAGACTGCCTAACTGCCAAGCTGCACCTTAACATATGGTTTTGGGGGATGGCAGGTGTTAAGATTTTCTTTGCCCCATTGGTGTGAAGTATGGCTATTTGGAATTGGCTTGTATCAGAAGCCTTTAAGTACCATGATGTCCTATTTGCTGTAGGGGTTGGATAGAGAATATATAAATCTGCTTGCTCAACCACATTCTATCTCTCTTACTACCCTCTGATGATGAAGACAACACAATGAAGAGCACAGCTTGGCAGCCATATTGAACAGGCATGCGGCCTGTTCTGAAGAAAGCTGAGCACCAATGAGGCCTTAACTAGAGACATTTTAAATAACTACAAGTCTGTGTGCCGCCTGAAACTACACATCACCATGTAATCAGGTTGTATGGTTGCCAATATTCAAATGCACTTTGCATATTGTTATTATTTATGAATATTATCAATAATACATTATTTTATGTTTAACTTAGCTCCTTCTTGTCTTTTTACTACACCTAATTGCCTGAGGCTATAGATATAGAAGGGAAGGTGGGGATAAGTTATATACTATAATACCTTATAAACAGTGGTAAGTCTGTGGGATTAGGCATTCTGACAAAGGCTACTTATTAATAATACAATAGGGGAAAGTAGAGCAATATATTACTCTACCAAGAGAAAACATACAGTATCTACAGATTATGGGTTTTTGAACCATTTCCAAGTTGGAAGGAATTAATGGCCACATCTCATCAACAGGTGTTTTCAATGGCAAGTGCAGAGCTGCATTCAGTGAAAATGGTGGCCCCTGAAACTATGCACTGAATAATTCAGTTAGAAAATGGATGGATGGCAAAGTATCTGCCACTTGCTCATTGTTTTCAGAGTGCTGTCTTCAGATTAGGCTCAGGCTTCTTGCAATCCTGAATTGAAGTAAGATCACCTTGTTAAGATGATGAAATTTCTGATATGTAGTAAATAAAATGAAATGCTTTTTAGTGTCTGTTTATTACAACACAAATTGCACAAGTGTTATAATACAGATGCGCACAGCACTGATAATAATAAACAAGAACATAGCCATGGCGTCACACATGCACTCTAAAGCTGAGCCAATTTTTCAGATTCGTACACAGCATAACATCCCATCCCCGTGGCTCTGTAGGTTTAGAAATGTAAACATTTAAACTCAAATGGTGCCCCGTGGGTGAGAGTGTACCAGCCACTTACAGGGGTATTGCTGCCAAATGCGATAAATGACAGACATAACAAGACAAGAGAGGACTATTGATGCCATAGGGCTTTCTGCCAGACCTTCTGAAACGTCATTGTGATTAGATATCTTCACACAGTTCGCTTGAGCAATCCCATAATAAAATCATTATTGCCAATGCAATGACCTCAGCAGTTTTGGCAGGATCATCAAGTTGAAGTCATTAATGACACTGCAACCTTTATATGTGACTGGATGAGCTGCATAAACAGGGATTTGTGCATGGGTCTCATTAACATCAGGGAGCTCTGCCATTTGTTTTAACCTCATCCCCTGCACTTAGGCCTAATGAAAACAGCACATGGTACTCTTTTGTCTGGTAGCTGTGGGGATGTGCTGACCCAAAATCCACTTTGTCCATTTCCTTTCACACTATGAGTGTACGTTGCCCATGATAAGAAGAGAGCCAGGCTAGATAGGAAGCTGTTCTTCTATGGGAATGTCCAGTACAACATCCATGTCTGGAGTGCATCTGGGAAGGAAGAAAATAATTAATATTTCAAATAATGATCACTTCCTTAATTGCTCCATTTAATAATTCTATATCTTCTTGGCTCAACAGCTAGTTTCCAGCTTGATAACATTTATTACGTTTGCCATTCACTCATAGTGTCTCACAGGTGGACTGGCAATCAGAGGAGGCTTGTGGAGCCAGTAGAATTTTATCTAGCGTCTTTTATAGTAAAGCACTTAGAAAAACAAGCAGTTAATCTAAATATATAAAGTTAAGAATGTCTGTCTGCCTGCCTGGAAATCACTTGAGAACGGCTCAACAAATTTACATTAAACTTGGTATATATATTTTTCTTAGTTCTGGTCAAAATATAGACTCCTGTATTCCTCTCCCAGTCCACTGGGGAAACTTCTTTGATTATTTTCTTATATTTTTATGTTCAAATCAAGAATGCAAACAAGCAGATTGACATGAAAGTCTAGGGATACATTAAAGGTAGACCCACCACTTAAAAAGCATCACCAAGGTACTGCCTCCAGTGACGAAATTGCAGACTTGACAGTTAAACATTTTCATTGAGGACCAGAAACGAATGAATGAATGAAATAAAAAATAGGCTGGAGATCAAATAGGGAAGTGTACATGTAAAATTATGGGTTATGCTATAATCTAATAGAATAGATATGAAATGTCAGTTTATGTTATATTGTGGTCTCAGTATTTACTTTGCAAAACACATTGATACAGTTAGGGCCAGTGCTGATACAGCGTATTGCCGCACCCACCACATGACAAACCAACTCAGGGTCCCAGATTTGGACCTGAGTGCAGCCATGCAATGGGTGACACCTCAGCACCACACTCGTTCAGATGGAATGGAGCAGTGGGAGGTTTTTTATGGTGGCTGGAGTGCCAGTTCTGCCACCAACCCCCAGGTTTTTCCCTGTAGGTTGGAGGGCTGGATGCAGATTAATGTCATACCCTGAACGGAGCAATTGCAGGTTAAGGGCCTTGCTCAAGGGCCCAACGAAGTAGAGTTACTTTTGGCATTTAAGGGTGCAGATCCCTAGCCTCAGAGCCACCAGTCCGCCATTGAGGCAGTGCTTGCTAAGAAATATGGTATATCAGAGACTGACTGATTCAAGCGAAGCGAGCAGGGGGCAAAGCCCCCTAGTATGCTTACATTATTGCAAGAGATCTGATGAGCAGGAGCCGAAGCCTCCTAATTTTGTTGTCCTTTTATTTCCTCCAACTGTATTATTATATGCCTGATTGTTATGTATCAGCCTACAGTTGCTACCCACGCACATTTTTTGTTTCATTATTTTTGTAATTATTTTTCATTGGCCTTTTGCATTTATACAGGTTTTGTTCATATTGTTATGTTTATTGTTTTGTTAGTATTAATTATATTGTGTTTTTCAGTATGTCCCTCGTCTTTCGTGGAGGAACCCCAACAGGTAGGGCCACTCTGACGTCAGTGTTGCTGGGACAGCCTACTGCCGTTATATTCAGATGAAGGAGTTGGCCCCAGTAAAGGTTCACTGACTGGCTGATTGTGAGAAGGTATGTTGAGGTTTTTTTAAAATATTTTTCACTTTTTTATTGGTTCTACGTTTTAGATTTCAATTTGGACTTGATAGACTTGAGCTGTGTTTTTAAGCAAACCCCTTTTGTTAATTTTTCTCTGTTTTTGCCTTATTTTTTGTGCTTGCTTTTTGTTATTTAAAATGATCTTTATTTATAAGGATTCTTGTGTTTACCATGTGTCTCAATCCTGAGGTTTGCTGGTTTTCCTCTCTCTTGAGGGTCATTTAGTACACTTTGCATTTCTGGGAAATTTTAAGAAGACTTTTGAAACATTTAAGACCTGTGCCCCATTGACCAAAGCCTGCCTGTTGACTCTGAGGTCAGGCTTCCTGAGGTGAGGCCTATCTCTAGGACATTCATCGAGTATGCTGGCCTGTATTGTGTGTATGTGTGTGTGTGTGTGTGTGTTTGTTTGAGAGTTTTCACCCCTTTTTACTATGTTTGTGTTGCCTGATCACAGCAGTGGTCACAAACATTGTAAGGGGGCAGATGAAGTTCAGTTCATCTGATGTCATCAGTTGTTCCAGGACTGCATTCACATTTAGCCAATCAGCTTTAAAGTTAGCCTTGGACATTATAAAGGAGAGGCTTAGTGCTCAGTAGCACCTGACTTCATATTTTTAAATTAAAACCAAAATGGCTTCCTTAGGAATTTAAATGATGAGAGATTTTTCTTCATTGCTGTTCCTGGTCGAGTTTAAAGCTGATTGGTTGAAGATGAAAACCAAACAATGTCAAATTCACTTGACTGGTCTTGTTAACCCCTGGGGTCTAACTTTGACCCCCTTACCACATACCTTGTTATTCTAAGTGGGATGTCACTAAAAATCTCCTGTCGCGGGTCTACTCTACTTTGTAGCAGCATTGCAACAGCTTTCTCCAGTTCATCATTTTCAAGTTCTAGTGCTCTGGTCATCTACAAAACAAAGCATAAAATGAATTTCACGCAGTCTGCAGTGAAGCATGTAAAGTTATTTTTTTTTGGGTAACACTCCTCTGTACTGGAGTGGTCTTTTTACTATTCTGTTAATATTCTCTTAATATGTTTTTGCTTGACTGAAACTTAAGAAATTAAAGAAGTCCAAATGGAAAAGGATCAGAAGGCACGGACTTGAAAGTGAAAAGAGAGGGAGCAGATGTAAATCCTCTGACAGATGCCCAAGGACTTCCAAAATTGCCTTTCATATAAAAATTTTACAGAAAATAACCAGACGGCACCCAGCCAAGGGCCAAAAAGAGAGAAAAAAAACTCACATGTTTGTAGATGTCAATCTGTCTCTTCATAGAGGAGTTCATTAAGGCCATTTGTGTTACTTCACGTGGCATAGATGATATCTTGGTCTGTAAAGTAAGAAAAGCAACATAAGTCTTTGTTGCACTGACCAGATGCACCCTCAGGCTGCTGCTATAATGGTTGCTCTCAGGTTTCAGATGCATTGAGAAAAAAAGCAAGGTGAGTTAGATTAGAGGTTGAAGGGCTTGCACCATGAAGCTTTCACACTTGGAGGACTAATAATATGCAGCACGCTCCAAGCCTATTTATCTCCAGATAGAGCTGTAAACTTCGGCTGTGAGGCGACATGTACTTGTGGATACTGAGCACCATCATAACCGGATCTTAAAGGGAACTGAGAAGGGATGACAGCACTTCTCCATAACCCAAGTGGGACTTTACTGCTGAGGTCACATGGGCTTCGGTGGACACATTTGGAAGGCAACAACTGTGATCTGGACCCTCATCTTAAGAACCAGGCCTTGCTGGCAGCTGTCAGACAATGTGACCTAGCAGATGAAGCAGAATCACTTAACCTAACTGCGATCTACTTGAACAAAAGCTACTACAGCAACACTGTGTCTTGGAATAACGTTAGCTATGCAAAGGTACTTTATAAAATAAATGTACAGTGGACCCTTGACTAACGAACTCAATTTGTTCGCGAAGGCTGATTGTAACTCAAGTTGGTTGTAAGTCAAGACTATTTTTCCCATAAGAAATAATGGAAATACCCATAATGCATTCTGAACCTCCCACTGCAGCACTTACTTAACCTTTTCATAATAAAAAGGGTTGTATAATGTGCATAATTTACCAAAACACCATTAATTTTTCTAATGTACTAACCAAAAAGTTATAAAAAGTGCCTAGCCTACCAGAAACAACAATTTCATACTGTACTCACCATTTAATTGACATCTTTGGGCTGCAGGAAGGGAGGAGGAGGAGAATGAAATGGAAGGTGGTTATTGTTTAGAAGGAGCCTCCTTATGCAAATCTTTTCTTTGTAAAATTGTCGAGATGGTGGATTTCGACATGCTGTCCATATTAGCGAGATCGGTCACACGAACACCACTTTCATATTTCCGCACAATTTCCTTCTTCGTTTCGATTGTGATCGCTTTCTTTACCTTCGTTACCTTCTCTTCCTTCCTTAGCAATTATCGAAATAAATTATATAAATCACTGCACTGACCAAAATTACGTCCACAAACACATGTATCTGGGCTCCGACTGACGCTTACGAATGCTCTCAGCTGTTTGTTTACAATCGCACAAGCGGATACACGTGACCGCATTCAGGTCATAATGCAAGATGTTGGTCATAAATCAAAACAAAAATTTTGGTCGTAAATCAAGTTGTTCACATGTCAGGCCGGTCATATATCAAAGGTCGACTGTAGTCTATTTGTGACCAACTGGAAACATTACACATCAATAACAGCACCTTGGGATGATTTCGACTACAAAAAGGCACTAACGTATTTGCATTCTCCTGCTTCTGGGGCTATGGGTCTTGCAGCATGATAATTCACTGAAGTAGGCAAGCAGATATGGTTTTCACTATGCAAAGGCAGTATACTGAATATATTTAGACTATCTTTGAACAACTGCAGTGATTATTCAAAGAATGACACACCTTGGGATGGTTTCCTTGAAAAAACTTTAGTCTGTCTATGATCCACTTGTTATGGGGCAATATCACCCATAGTGTAAAGATTTGTCTTAGGAGGGGTTTCACTATAGAAAGGCACTATACAACATTAATTTCCTGTGATCTATTGCCTATGATGCAGCAACGCCTGTGGCATTAAGCCTCACTTGATAATGGGCTTAGGTTGGTTTTCACAAAAGAAAACTAGCATAACATTAAATTCTACAAGTCCAGTTAGAGGTTGAGGGTGGCTGGATCATATCTCAGCAGTACTGGGTGAGAGGGCAGACCATCCTAGTGGTCACTGATGCACATGCTCACACAGGGCTAATTTAGGGCTGGAGAAAGCCCATTCAAACTCAGAGAGAATGTGCAAAATCCAAAACAACTATACGGCAACTACAGTAATCCCTCCTCCATCGCGGGGGTTGCGTTCCAGAGCCACCCGCGAAATAAGAAAATCCGCGAAGTAGAAACCATATGTTTATATGGTTATTTTTATATTGTCATGCTTGGGTCACAGATTTGCACAGAAACACAGGAGGTTGTAGAGAGACAGGAACGTTATTCAAATACTGCAAACAAACATTTATCTCTTTTTCAAAAGTTTAAACTGTGCTCCATGACAAGACAGAGATGACAGTTCCGTCTCACAATTAAAAGAATGCAAACATATCTTCCTCTTCAAAGGAGTGCGCGTCAGGAGCACAGAATGTCAGAAAGACAGAGGAAAGCAAACAAATCAATAGGGCTGTTTGGCTTTTAAGTATGCGAAGCACCGCGGCACAAAGCTGTTGAAAGTGGCAGCTCACACCCGCTCCGTCAGGAGCAGGGAGAGAGAGAGAGAGAGAAAAACAAACAAACAAAAATCAATACGTGCCCTTCGAGCTTTTAAGTATGCGAAGCACCGTGCAGCATGTCGCTTCACGAAGCAGCTGCACAGAAGGTAGCAACGTGAAGATAATCTTTCAGCATTTTTAGACGAGCGTCCGTATCGTCTAGGTGTGCGAACAGCCCCCCTGCTCAATCCCCCTACGTCAGGATCAGAGAAAGTCAGCGCAAGAGGGAGAGAGAGAAAAGTAAGTTGGGTTTCTTCTCAGCCATCTGCCAATAGCGTCCCTTGTATGAAATCAACTGGGCAAACCAACTGAGAAAGCATGTACCAGAAATTAAAAGACCATTGTCCGCAGAAATCTGCGAACCAGCAAACAATCCGCGATATATATTTAAATATGCTTACATATAAAATCCGCGATAGAGTGAAGCCGCGAAAGGCGAAGCGCGATATAGCGAGGGATCACTGTACATGTAGGATTTTAATTCAGGACACTGCACTGATGGCCAATATACAAAAGAGATTTACTTTGAGATGAACTGTTTGGTTACTGCAAGCTGATTTAAAGCTTGGCATGGTGTTTACTATTGAAACGTAACACACAAAATAAATATATTTTTAATAAACTGTTTATTGTGCTTCATCATTTGCACGGTGACACACTTCAGAGTGTTTTTCTAGGAGAAAGACACTATATGAAATAATTTTAATTTTCACCCACCGTCTACAGAGTAATATTTCACTAAGTGGTTACACTTGGAATGGTTTTCATTATTGAAAGGCACCGTACAAAATAAAACAAGTTTATCTATGATCCACTACTTCTGGGACAGCATCACTCATGGGTTGATGGATCACTGACTGATATGCTTTGGGATGGTGTTCATCCAAGAAAGGTATTATGAAAAATAAAAATTGTTTGAGATTAACGGTCTTCGGGGTAACATCCTTCCCAGGGTGATGATATACAGAGTGAAGCCCTGGGTGGCTCTTGGCTCTTTTCCACTACAGAAAAGTCACTTTATAAGTTTACATGGGGCCATGTGTGGAGAGTAATGTTAAATTCTACTACTGTGGGTTTGTGTTGATGTTCTGCTAGTCCTGGCCCAGCCATTTCTCCACAGTCTAGAACTGCAACCCCAATACTCACCTACCTTTGCAATCAAAGCCAGGAGCTGCTTCTGCTCCCTTTGAGAGGACTCGTCCAGTTTGGCCACTTCTGCCTCAGCCACCATCTCAATGCCTTGTTCTTCCTTCTGCAGGATTATATTTTGTTGAGGTGAATTATACAAAAGGTCAAGCATTTTGAGATAACCATTGGGCAATGGTGGCCAAGTCTTACCTGGAAAGATATATGGCAGTACTTTTATCCTGTTTTGGAGTGGGGGAAATAGGAAGAGAGCATAGAAGAGCCTAAGGGACTAGGCTCCTAATGTGCTTCTGTGAAATATATGGGATTGATGTATGTAAAAATGAACATAAGACGTTCTACAAAAGAACGATAAAAGTATTTGCAGCACAAAACTATATTATAAACCAGGCATTTTATCTTGTTTTGTGGAATGGCCACACTTTACAATTTGCTATGCGGTTTGCCTCTTATTATTCATAGAAAGTTCTAGATACTGAATAGAGTGACTGCTTTTTTAAACCCTAGGGTGAATGCAAGAATGAATTCTTAGCCTGGTGGGATAAAGCAGACGCATCTGGCTCCTCATACCAAGAGAAGTCATTAGAGAAAAACATAGCGAGTTTGTTGCGTCTATGGTTACCTTTCAATTAAAAGGCAATATGGCCAACAGTCCCTGTAATCTTCGTATTATCAGATGTCGTTTGGTCAGTAGACAATAATAATAATAATAATAATAATAATGCATTTTATTTATAGGGGCAATATGTGGGGCACAACCAAATTTTGTGATTCCTGGATAACCCAGATGCTAGTAAGGAATGCTAGCAGCTACCCTGAAGTGGCATCTATTTTTTCATCGCCTCCATTTTAATGTCAGTTCACCATAGTGCCATGGTTGTACCTGCTGAGCCCGCCTCTTCTGCGCAACATCCTCCTCAAGCTCCAAAATCCTCTGGGTTTTTTCAGGGCGCTGGCTTTCCTCATAGGTTTGCAGGGTGTGCAGCTCTTCTCGTGCTTCTAGGATGTTTGCATTCAGAGCCCTAAGGCGCTCCTCAAGTACTGTGAACATGGACAAGAGAATGCCATAATGCTGACAGAGACATGTAAGGATAAAACAAAATAGTGAGCAGCCATTTAAGAGCTAGGCAGTATTATTAAGGTCACTGTGAACCTGTAAGGGTCTTAGAGCCTATAAAGGGGGGAAAATGGCAATCTCACATGGGCTTGGTGATCAGAGGAATGTGGGAATCTGAGGTGAGAGATGGTCTATAGCATTAGGCAGTTTTAAATAAATAATTATATGCGGGGCGCCAGTTGGGTGCTAAATTGGCTTAACTGGGGTACTGGTCCAATAGCACCACATGTGAATGTGGCATGAGTGGATTGGTTGGGTGTCTCAGTTGTGCCTTAGAGAAGTAGCTTGTCACTCCTGCACCCAGTTAGAGAGGATAGTTGAAAAGGAGCCTGCGGGGGAGAAGAGGAGGAAAGGAAATAGACTGATGAGTGAGAGAAAAAGACGTTGGAGAGATGGAGGTTAAATAAAGAAAAGAAGAGAGAGACAGAGATAGGAGAGTGAGAGAGAGAGAGAGAGAGAGAGAGAGTGAGCGAGTGAGTGAGTGAGAGAGTAAGAGTGCAAGAACAAGATGCAGGTGGTCAGGAGTGAGCTTCAGGGCTGCAGGAGCCTGAGGCTGAAGAAAAGGCGCGTCCACTGAGTGATCACCAAGGAGTAGGAGAAGTGTACGGCTTGGGCCAGGCCTGGCATTAGGGACCCAAGCCTGGATATAATTGTTGACTGCAAACTATTGGTTGGGCATCTCCTCAGTTGCCTGATCCTGTACGGGATAAGGTGAGGAGAAGTCAGCATTGAGAAGGCAACATTGGGGATCATGACTGTTTTAAAGGAACTGTCTCTCTGATTTGTTTTAACCTTGTTGTTTTTAATGGAATATTTTTATTACTGCTCTTAACCTTCACCTTCACAACCAAGAAACACATGGAGAAAAGATCGACCTGAGGCACAGAGCCAGAGTGACACAGCTGTCCATATGGACCTTTTGCTGGTGTGCTCGCCTTGCTTCTGTATTAGCGGTGGGAGAAAAAGTAAAAGGGATACTGTTTTACCGATATGCTCACCTCGCTCCTATATTAGCCGCTAAGCGAATGACTCTTTCTTTTGAGGTTTCCCTTTACCGACGTGCTGGCCTTGCTTGCATATCCTTGGAGCCGGAGCCCTTACCCCGACTCCACCTCTCACTTTCGGGCCAGACAGACACACACACTTCCACGCGTAGACGTTTATATATAAGATTGTTCTTTGAAGCATGTTTTGGATGGCACTAACACAGAGTACAATAACAGATTTTTAATGCAAATGAACATTTGGTCACTGGACAATTAAAAATAATTGCTGCACGAGAATGAGTTTTCTATTATTTAGATTTGTAAAATACCTGTGACCCTGAATTGGAACAAGTGGGTTTGATAATGATTGGATGAAATGATGATGGCCAGAATGACACACAATCTGTGTCACGCAATATAAAACCCAAACAGCACATCGCCTAGGAGAACAGCTCCAATTTTAAGTGATCGTTCATCTTTAAGTTTGGTTCCAAGCCAAAACCTTCGCCCATGTTGGCCAGTTTGCTGAATTTCATGCCAAAACATACATGCTTTCCACACATACAAATTATTCATTTGATTAATTCTTTGATATTAGCCAAATGTTTTTCGGTCACCTCTCCACTGTCCAAAAGACATGTGTCAACTGCTGCTCCTTTTTTATATTCCTGAAAACTAAAGCAATAAATTCAGTAAGTGGTAGTTTGGATTCAGGGCAATAAACCCCCAGTTTGTACAGAATACATTATACCCTGGCTTAATAACCTGAATAGCTGCAGTATTTCAAACATCATGAACATATCTATCACATTATGCTAAATAAGGGTCGGTACATGATGGTGGGTGGCCACCATTTTTTATGGACTGACTTAAGTTCCCCCTTGATTAACAGCTGAATGAAAAACAGGCTCTTACTAACCTCTCAGGTCCTCCTTGGTGGTGGCAGCTTTGCTTTCCAGGTCAGCTATGGCTCCTTCTCTCTGTCTTTGAGTCCAACACTTTAAGGCTGAAATGGAGTTCTGGGGATTAGAGACGGAGCCAGTAAGGTTCAGAAGAGTTATGAGGTGTTTCAACCACTGGCTGCTGTGAGTGTATATATAATAGGCAGCTAGCCAGACAGCTAGATAGATAGATAGATAGATAGATAGATAGATAGATAGATAGATAGATAGATAGATAGATAGATAGATAGATAGATAGATAGATAGATAGATAGATAGATAGATAAACAGTACAGTAATCCCTCCTCCATCGTGGGGGTTGTGTTCCAGAACCCCCCGCGAAACGTGAAAATCTGCGAAGTAGAAACCATATGTTTATATGGTTATTTTTATATTGTCATGCTTGGGTCACAGATTTGCACAGAAACACAGGAGGTTGTAGAGAGACAGGAACGTTATTCAAATACTGCAAACAAACATTTGTCTCTTTTTCAAAAGTTTAAACTGTGCTCCGTGACAAGACAGAGATGATAGTTCCCAGTTTCACAATTAAAAGAATGCAAACATATCTTCCTCTTCAAAGGAGTGCGCATCAGGAGCACAGAATGTCAGAAAGCGAGAGAAAAACAAACAAATCAATAGGGTTGTTTGGCTTTTAAGTATGTGAAGCACCGCCGGTACAAAGCTGTTGAAGGCGGCAGCTCACACCCCCTCCGTCAGGAGCAGAGAGAGAGAGAGACAGTGAAAAACAAACAATCAAAAATCAATACGTGCCCTTCGAGCTTTTAAGTATGCGAAGCACCGTGCAGCATGTCGCTTCACTAAGCAGCTGCACAGAAGGGAGCAACATGAAGATAATCTTTCAGCATTTTTAGACGAGCGTCCCTACAGTCTAGGTGTGTGAACAGCCCCCCTGCTCAATCCCCCTACGTCAGGATCAGAGAATGTCAGCGCAAGAGAGACAGAGAGAAAAGTACATTGGGTAGCTTCTCAGCCATCTGCCAATAGCGTCCCTTGTATGAAATCAACTGGGCAAACCAATTGAGGAAGCATGTACCAGAAATTAAAAGTCCCATTGTCCGCAGAAATCCGCGAACCAGCAAAAAATCCGCGATATATATTTAAATATGCTTACATATAAAATCCGCGATAGAGTGAAGCCGCAAAAGGCGTGTATTTCTTTTTGGTTGCACACAGTCAACAGTATTTCACATGATAAGCAAAATTACATTTAAAGTCCCTAAAAACAGAGTTTTGGGGGAATGGTCGTTTTTTCAATAAGTTCAGTTCAGAGAAGGTTCTAGAATAAACATGACATGAGTCTGGAGGTGTAGGTTTTTATGGCCCTATAATGTCTCCCAGAAGGCAACAGGGCAAAAAGATGATGGCTACGTAGTGTGTTTCACAATGCTTTGCAAAGTCACTGTGATCTAAAAATGTATCTATTGTATTTATTGTAATCTACTGAAGGCAAATGGTGTCCAATTAC